>NC_139945.1:52243569-52361069 GCF_963454915.1 Gymnoscopelus microlampas
CTCAGCATGTGTACAATGTAACTGGTTGGTTTGATGGTATATGGGTTACTGAAGCAGCTTAGCTATCTCTGGCTATCCTACTGTAGATCTCTTAATCCCATTTTACATGCAGAACAGAATGATATACTGATTCCTTCACATGGCCCAGTTAGACAGTCAGCATAGCATGTACATTATCTCGAGACAGGAGGAGAGGAGAAATAGAGAGAAGGGGATAGATGTGGAGAGATGTGAGGCAAGGAGGAGAGGAGCAGGTTGGAAATAATAGGCGAAAGCAGAAGGAGGTAATAGAGTCGGGTCTGTATCTGGCCGCACTCCACTACCAAGCAGATGTATTTATAGGAACGGAGATCAATGGAATAGAGAGAGGGGCGGGGGGGGGGGGGGGGGGGGGGGGGTGCATGAAGAGGAGACAGGATTTAATGGAGCAAGTTTGTGGCTTTTTAAAAATGAAAGGCAATATTTTTTTTGCGTCGAAAACAACATGCAGCAAATGTATTATGACACTGTGACAGGCTCTTTAATAAGAATTACAACTGCAAGTTGATTTGCAGTTGTAATTTCTAATTGTCCTGTTGTTTTAAAGAACAAAAGGGCTTCAAGACTGTTCTATTCCCGCTGTATACTGTCCCTGTATGCCCTAGGTTTCCTGTCTCTTTTCTAACCTGATGAATTAAAAAAAAAAGCAAAAAAAAAAACAGTGTAAGAAAGCAGAGGGGGAAATGATGAGTATAAAAAGTTACTGGAAGTGGAAAAGGAGAAAATGGGAGAAGGATACAGGAAAGAAACAGAGGAGAGAAGAGGAGGAGGAGGAAGACAACACAGAGTGCTACTGTAAGCTGCTGTCAGCACTCTGATAACAATCTCTCTCACTAAGGAAAACACAGCATATTACACCACTCACAGCCCACATTGTAGTGTGTGTGTGTGTGTGTGTGTGTGTGTGTGTGTGTGTGTGTGTGTGTGTGTGTGTGTGTGTGTGTGTGTGTGTGTGTGTGTGTGTGTGTGTGTGTGTGTGTGTGTGTGTGTGTGTGTGTGTGTGTGTGTGTGCGTGCGTGTGAGCGCGGCCGTGCTTGTGTGTGTGCAAAAATAATTGCTTGAACATCAGAAGATTGTCAAGATCAGTTCTTCTCGGCAAATAACACCATCGTGCAATGGAGTAGTATGAATTAAGCTTAACAAATAGGTGAAGGCCATTATCAGGGTACATGTAGCCACATTTTTGACAACCGATATGACACATGGTTTCAATCATCAAAAAACAGTTACATTGTGTTAGGATTTCATTGTCAGGATTCAAAGAGTGTTTGTCCAGGTTGATTAATGCCAGATTGTACTGGAGAGTTGAATATTTGCCTGTTTGTATGGCTATATTGTTTATGAGTATTGTACTTTAATTTTTTACTTGTATTTTGACCTTCTGTGCTATATTTTTAATCTATTTGGTTATAGTGTGTTTGTTATACACACTGTTGAGGAAACTTGGAAGTAGAAGAATGAAACTACCATGCTGTAATGTACAGTATGTGTATATGACAATAAACAGTAAACACATTGAACATGGATTTATACACGAGGAAAAGGAAAAGATGATAAATAGAATAGGAGATGCAATTGAGTTGTTTTCAATGATTAGCCTCAATGTAAGATTTAAATTGAACTTGTTGTTTTGATTCCCAGTCAAGCGTAATCTAAATAATGCAAGGGGTATTACTGTACTGTATACTGTACTCCTCAGTACACACTATCACATGCTATTTGAGCTCAGGATAAAAGGTTAAACAAAAGGGTAAACTGAATCCTCCTTATTACCTCTGAACAGTTGAGATCAACATTTTTTAATTGCTTCAACTCTCATATTGGCATTTAAAAGCAGCAATGGAGTGTAATTGCTGTGACTGTCACAATGACAGTTAAACTTTACACAAGGATTTGATTACTTGACTCGCCCGACAAACGTTAAGTTTAACTGTTTGAATTTAACTGCTGATAGTTGGAGGGCTTCGGCTCTTAACAAATGTAGCTGCAGTAACAAGAAGGGCCAACAGGTTGTATATGTAAACACAGCCATCTGTCAGGATAGGTTTGCATGGTAGAGAACATTTCGTCTGTGTCAGGTGGAAACTTTGAATGTTCATAACTGTTACTTTTCACTCACAACGTGTCACACCGCGACACGACGAGCTTGTAGATAGGTGGAAAAGAGAAAAGAACTGCACTACAGAGGCACACGTTTGTTATAGCTTTCTATTTTCATTGCATACATGTGTGTGTGTGTGTGTGTGTGTGTGTGTGTGTGTGTGTGTGTGTGTGTGTGTGTGTGTGTGTGTGTGTGTGTGTGTGTGTGTGTGTGTGTGTGGTGCCAGATGGCCATAATATAATAACCTCACTAACATGGCGGCCTGTGGGGTTTGCATGGCCATGATAAGGTGTATGACCTTGTTTGTTTATTCATTTACAGACAACTTGGTGTGTGTGTGTGTGTGTGTGTGTGTGTGTGTGTGTGTGTGTGTGTGTGTGTGTGTGTGTGTGTGTGTGTGTGTGTGTGTGTGTGTGTGTGAGAGAGTGAGAGTGAGAGTGAGTGAGTGAGTGAGTGAGTGAGTGAGTGAGTGAGTGAGTGAGTGAGTGAGTGAGTGTGTCCTTGCGTGCGTACGTGTGGGCGCGTGTGTATGTGCTTGTGCGTGTAGAGAGAGGGAGAGAGAGAGAGAGAGAGAGAGAGAGAGAGATACTCAAATTGTATTCAATATCACAGTCATTGTCATATAGTTCATCCCTACTCTAGAAAGAAAATTGCTGCGGCCAAAATGAAGTTTTGGACTGGTAAGATACTTTTCTGTGCATACACTTACGTGTGTGCACAGTTTCGCAGCGACCGGGCCAACGGTGCCGGAGATTAGCTGGTAACAAACGGACAGGACAGGACACACGGACAGACGGACACACGGACGGATGGACAGGGGGTAAAACATACTCTCTTGCCATGCCTTTCGGCCTGGCGGAGACAATTAATGTCATAGAACCTTTAACCTGCTGTTAATATACTCGCCCGGGTGGGCTTTAACCCTTTATTGCCTTCTCCTTGCTGTGTGTTTGGGTCACATACGTGTCATAAAACTGAATTCTCAGAAAGATTTTGATCCACAATGAAAATCTACCCCTTGAAAAGAATAGAGAAAATATAACAATTACTAGAGACACACCTGAGAATGCATCACTTAGGATGAATGTGTGGAGGAAACACAGAACCCACGCAGAAAAATAAAACATTAAGGTTTTCCTCTAGCGCTGTGAGAAAGCCATTTCACAGTCTAGTCTAAGATACGGTATGTTTTAAATCCCTCACACACTGCATCAAAGCTATTCAATGCATAATCCGGAACTGACAGTTAAATTGTACAGTCCTCCTTCTGTTATCCACAGGAAAACAGCGTTCTGTTTATAAGGAATCTATCTCCACGAACCATGAACTCAACCTTCACTTTTTGTGAGCCCATATAGTACGCATAGTATATAACTCTGTTTCTCTCTATTTGCATCCTTCATTACCCTGCCCTCAGCAGTGCTTGCCCACAGCAGTGCATGGCAGTGGCAGGGTATTGTAATGGTTCTCTCCATCTGTCTGTATTTTAGCAAAATAACTCGATTACAGATGGCCCGATTTTCATAAAACTTGGTAGGAATGATCATTGGGCTGAATTTTCAGACATGTAAAATCCACACCCCAAGCCAACTTTCAGTTATTTCATTAACCACTTTTAAACTGGCATCCCTATTTTGGGCATGTCATTATACAGCAGGTGACAGCTCATAGCTCAAGCTGAGCTCTAGAAGGTGAGTTTGTAGATTGGCTATTTTCACGATTTGCCGTACAATCAAGTATATAAACCATAGACTGTAAAGAAGAAATGGACAAAGCCACTCCCCTGCTTTCTACAGACCGAAAATGAAGCTGATAGTTCAGGAACGTGCATCCTCCATATACAGTTGGCCACGCCGGAACTCAAACGCTATTGGTTGAGACCAGACATGTGACCAGGGAACCGGAAAACAACCCCCAAAGAATGCTATTGGTTGGGTAGCTTGTCAATCAAGAGCGGGGCGGGGAATGAATGCTATTGGTTGTGTAGGTTGTCAATCAAATCACCCCGCCCCTCCTGGAGCATAGCCTACTTTATCGTCAATTTTAGAAAAAATGGGACCATAATTTAGCAAAACGCATATCATGATGATTGAAAGGAGACTTTAAACTAGCGACTGGAAGCATATAGTATTTATGACACTTTTTATTAAGGTAAGAAAATCTAGTCTAAAGTTCGTCCAAAAACCCATCCGCTTTAATTAGAGAATATTCTACATCTGCAGCCACCAACTGGCCATTTATATGAACTTGTCTCTCTTCCGTATTGGCCTCATTGTAAATATCCAAGCCTTGCCCCTTGATATAAACCTTTCGATCTCATCTGAAGCATGATGTTACTACAGTAAGAACATACACTGGTCAAAAAGGTGAAAGGTCAAGGTCAGAATCCAGGTCAAATTACACAATCAGGTATACAGAGAGACAAGAGATGGTGCAGACAAGGTTTGCACATCCAAGTGAATGTTTTCTTCTCTTTTTAAATACAAATAAAATCTAGCTCTTCTTTTCTTTTTTTCTCTATATTTATCCATCTAGCTCTGCTTTTCTTTTTCCTCTGTTTATCCATCTATCTCTTCAAGGGTTCAGCCTTATTGTCCCTCTGGGTGACATTAGGTTTGCAGCCACAATAGGCCAAGCAGTCCACAGTCACATACATTTTTTTAAACAAAACATAACAATACAAATCAGACAAGACAATACAAGATCTTGTTAAAATAACTTCCCACCATTGCAAAATGCCTTCCCACAGGCACCCTGAAGTGTCAGCCTGATGGCATGATATCTCAAACTCAGGGGGTGATCGGAACAATCCGAGATCCAATGCGAGAGCTTGATGGCAGATGTCCTTAAGCTGAATATAACTCACTCCAATAAATTCTTGCCACTCTGACAAGGCTATTACGTTTATTGTTGTTGTTTTAGCCACATTTAGGTGAAGGAATGACTGATCACACCACAGAAAATGTCAACAGCTACGGATCCTATCAGCACATTTCATGATGTGCCAGTTTTGTCCCTTTCTCTTTTGTTCTCTGTTTATCCTCTCCTTTCGTCTTTTCCTCTCAGTTTTTCCATCCAGCTCTCTTTTTCTCTTTCCCTGTTTGTTTATCCATCTATCTCTCCTTCTATCTTTTCCTATCTGTCTTTGCTAAGCTGACTTCTCTTTTTCCTCGTATGACCAGGCTAAAACCTGCAACAAGGAGCCGGCACATGTGTGTGAGCTGGAGTGCCATTTTGCAAGAAGGTGTGTGTGTGTGTGTGTGTGTGTGTGTGTGTGTGTGTGTGTGTGTGTGTGTGTGTGTGTGTGTGTGTGTGTGTGTGTGTGTGTGTGTGTGTGTGTGTGTGTGTGTGTGTACGTGTCCATTACGTATCTCCAGAACTGTCTGAGCGATCGACCTCAAACCCGGTGCGTGTATCCTCACCTAGGAGCTTCTACATAGTGAATGTGCATGTGTTTGTGCGCGCATGTGTTTGTCTGTGTGCGTGGCTGTGTGCGTGCACGTGCAAGTCGCAAGTTCTGTCTCCTTGGCTGTTCATATGCCAACACTACTAATTATAGTGCTGCATCAGTGCACACACACACACACACACACACACACACACACACACACACACACACACACACACACACACACACACACACACACACACACACACACACACACACACACACACACACACACAGCCCTTGCATAGTGAATGCACTCCACCACTAATGATTATTTTTTAAGTACTTTCTCAATAATAAAAAAGGAACAGTTTTGGACTTCCACCCAACAGGCTTCCACCCAACAGCGACGATATAATATGTATAAAGAAGGAGAGGTCACAGGAAACATCCTTCTTCCTCCAGACTGGGAGGAAATCTGCAGACGAAACAGTGCAGTGACTTTTCCATTGCATGTTATGATCGGTCGGGTTCTTTTGCAGCCTGCCGGCGCGCACATCCCATAGAGCGTTAAAAAATCACACCCTGTGTGAAGGAAGCGGTGCCTTTGGGGCGGGGCTTAACTAATTTCAGTTCGTCCCTATTGGTGGTCTAAGGCCACATACCAAATTTGGACTTGGTGGCATACTGCGAACTGGAGTTATAGCTGTTTAAATGCCGTGCTCATACGCCGTGCTCATACGCCGTGCTCATACGGACGTCAAGTGTGTGTGTGTGTGTGTGTGTGTGTGTGTGTGTGTGTGTGTGTGTGTGTGTGTGTGTGTGTGTGTGTGTGTGTGTGTGTGTGTGTGTGTGTGTGTGTGTGTGTTCGTGTGTGCGCATGTGTGCAGTATTGGCTTGTGTGTGTGTGTGTGTGTGTGTGTGTGTGTGTGTGTGTGTGTGTGTGTGTGTGTGTGTGTGTGTGTGTGTGTGTGTGAACTGGAGTTATAGCTGTTTAAATGCCGTGCTCATACGCCGTGCTCATACGGACATAACATATGGACGGACGGACGGCTTGTGTGTGTGTGTGTGTGTGTGTGTGTGTGTGTGAACTGGAGTTATAGCTGTTTAAATGCCGTGCTCATACGCCGTGCTCATACGGACATAACATACGGACGGACGGACGGACGGACAAACGGACAGAGTCAAATGTAGAGCGGTTGGCACCGCTAAAAATGATGTGGACAGTGTCACGCCATTGGTTTCTGCAGACTGTAAATGAAGCTTATTTTGCAGCAATTTCAAATACGCCATCTTTCTATATCCAGTTAATATCCGGTCCGAATCGGAATTTAATACTACTTTATCATTATTTACCCCATTAAGACCTGGAACGCATCTGTGTCATTTTTTGATTTAAGCTAAAAAGCATTATTTTACACTTTGGCTGTTAAAAATAGCAGATATACAAGATCATAGCGCGGCACTGAGTGCCGCACTACGAGCTTGTAGATCTGCTATTTTTGAAAATTTGTGAAAATGTGTGCAAATCTTTGAATATATATATATTTATAAAACGAACATTTTAACTAAAATCTTTGCTTCTGGGTGGTCCCTGGACCAAACTATTTTGAGATGGGGGTCCACAGCCAAATACATATAAGTTTGAGGGTCCTTGACATGAAAAAGATTGAGCACCACTGATATAGAAACATACGTTTTTTTCAGAATACTGTTGGGATTTAGGAGACATGTAGGCAGGGAGGCAGGCAGGCAGGCAGGCAGGCAGGCAGGCAGGCAGGCAGGCAGGCAGGCAGGCAGGCAGGCAGATAGACAGACAGACAAACAGACAGACACGGGACGGGTGACAAATATATCTGGGAGCAAACAGCCGAGACATGTTCATCTGGTCTGACTGTGTGACAGCTGTTCATGTGCCTTTGGGAAGAGAAACGTTTTTGCTTTGGCTTTGGCTATTCACAAATAGCAGATCTACAAGCTCATAGCGCGGCACCGAGTGCCGCACTATGAGCTTGCATATCTGCTATTTTTGAAAAAACTTGAAAAAGTGTGCATATCTTTGAATATTTATATTTTTTTAAGCGAAAATTAACTGATATCTTTGCTTCTGGGGGTCCCTGACACAAAACATTTTCAATTGGGGGTCCGTGGCCAAATGTATATCAATTTAAGGGAACCTCAGCATGAAAAAGGTTGAAAACCACTGCTACAGATGTGCCATTTCAAAACTTCAAATGTCCTGCCATCGCCAAGACAGTACATTTTCAGGGGATTCCCAGGGCAATAAGAGGGACAAAGAAGGGCATTTAAAATGCTGAATTATTTTGATGATCACTGCTTTTATGATGCTAATTAATTTGAGCAACTGGTCAAGGACCTCTTCAAATCACCTTTCGCCTCATAATGAGTCTGACACCTTCTTCAACACACATTGTTTTGTTCTCATGTATATGGATGTCTGTTGAAGGGAAAAACGGGGGGGTGTAGTGACAACTTCTTTTCAGGGGCAAAACAGTGCATTTTTAAGGGCAGAAAAGGGAGGAAAAATGCATTTTCAGGGCACTTTCAGGGAAAGAACAGTAACGTGTGAAGTTTTGAAGTGGCACATCTGTATATAGAAAAGGGGAAAAACAACTTTTGTTCCAATGGATCCAATGTAGTTATTATTTAGTTGGGGGGGGGGGGGGGGGTTCACACCTCCAGTAGCCACCGTGGCCATGCGTCCCAATGGGAGCCCGATTTTAAAAGTATTTTTATACATTATATATATTTAAAAACTTTGGAAATTGGACATTCTGCACAATAACTAATTTTACTTCTGATATTTTAGTATATTTTGATACCGATACTTTTGTACTTTTACTCAAGTAAATCTTGAATTCCGGACTTTTTTTTTTTTGTAACAGTAGAGTATTTCTACATTGCAGTATTAATACATTTACTTAAGTTGAAACATTTGAGTACTTTTTGCACCACTGTCTGTCTGTCACACACACACACACACACACACACACACACACACACACACACACACACACACACACACACACACACACACATTCTGGGGGGAACATATTAGCCTGCTGTGCCATTCCTGGTCTTGCACTTTACATTTCTATAAAACCAGTTCTGTCCGACAGCTGACCAGTCAGTGACCCTCAGGTCACATGACACACAGTAATAAGAGGTAGTGTTGATTCTGTCGACTAAAACTATATGCAGACTAGCTTTTTTCACTGACGAAAACTAGCTATGATGACTAAAACTAAGACTAAATATATTGACAATTTCGTCAACAAATAAAAACTAGACTAAAATGTTAGTGAGGGATCTAGTGGAGAAGAGATCCAGTAGAACTAAAAGACAAGTCATTTCATGCTTGGTGTGCGCTCTGAATATAGCCGATCTACAAGCTCACAACGCGTCGCGCTGCGACGCGTTGTGAGCTTGTAGATCTGCTATTTTCAGCACGCAACCAAGACTAAAATCAGCCATTACGACGCCAGCAAGGCACCGCCAAAACACATTTTAGTCGACTAAATCAACTGTAGATTTAGTCGACTATAACCTTATGATATTTAGTCGACTAAAACTAGACTAACAGTAAAACATTTCAGATGACTAAAATATGACTAAACCTAAATGGAATTTATTCAAAAGACTATGACTAAAACTAAATCAAAATGAGTTGTGAAAATCAACACTAATTAGAAGTCTCAAGATAAACGTGCTACATGTTGTGTAGACGTCGTCACAGTGTAATAGCAGAACACTCTTAACTGAACCAGACACGAGCAATCAGTCCATCTGACTGGATGTCTGCCCAAAGCTCTCTGCAGAGTGCAGTGTGTGTGTGTGTGTGTGTGTGTGTGTGTGTGTGTGTGTGTGTGTGTGTGTGTGTGTGTGTGTGTGTGTGTGTGTGTGTGTGTGTGTGTGTGTGTGTGTGTGTGTCAGTCAGAGAGCGATGCACTACAGTGTCTGGCTGTCCTGTTTTCCTCACCTCCCAGCAGATGTCTTCTCTTTCTTCTTTCGTCTCTCCTCTCCTCTCCTCTCCTCTCCTCTCCTCTCCTCTCTCCTATCGTTGCTGTTGGGCAGAAACCTCTTATCTCCAGATTTTAACTTTTTGTGATTTTTTGCAGATCTTGCGAGACAATAGAGCTGAACTGAAGCCCATTTGGGAATCTTAGATCACGTCATATAAGGACTGTGTTCCAAACATAAACACACCACCCCAGTGTTTTTATCAGGGGGGGGGGGGGGGGGGCTCTGCATCGTTTATGATATTCATTCATATTTGATACAGCTTGTTTAAAAATGGAATGAATTCTGCCTTAAAAGTCTTAAGAACTACTACTACCGGGTCTGATATCACTGTCCCTATACAGCAGCCGCGTTCATGGGAAAATGTAGTCTTTGGGTCGTTTGACTCGTTTCTAGTGTTTATATTGTGTTACTCTTTGGGTAAATCTGTTCATTTACACCTTCAGTTGATGCTTTATATCCATATGAGTAAAATCGCCCGGGTGGTGTGTTTATTTTTGGAACACAGTTCTCATATGAAGCGATCTAAGATTCCCCAATGAGGATATCAACACAAAAAGTAAAGCAACGAACCTGCGAAAAGCGCCCTATACTGGTAGTGACGTCAGGACTTCGGTGCTCTATGTGCTCTCCACTTCTCTTCTGGAAAACATGCGGACAGCAGATTGTCAGGAACCTTGTACAGTATCTCCATATTTCATCTGTTCATGTTTATTTCTTTTTTTTCCCAGTTTTTCATAAATGAATGCCTACTTTCTATGTTGCCGTGTTACAAAACTACTGAGAATAGTTAACATACTTTGCAGATCTGTTATTTACACTATTTAACATTTTGACAACGTTAACCCATGACAAACATGTTTTAAACACGTTCCAGGTCTTAGCCATGTTTAAGACATTGAGAGAGAGAGAGAGAGAAATCTGCAAAGTTACCTAGTATCCACTAGCATAAAGTATTTTTACTTTACTGGAGTATTTCCAATTTTCATTACTTTTACTTCTACTCCACTACATCTCAGATACAAATATTGTACTTTTACTCCACTACAATTCTATGAAAACTTAAGTTGCTAGTCACTTTGTAGATTTAGAGTATTATTAATACTACGCTTAATAATAAATAAATAATAATACATAATAATTTAAAACGCTTAAAGTCATAATAAATAAGTATTTGCATGCATGAAATAATAAATAAAGTAATACATATTTCCATGGATAAAGTAATTTGATTCGATTGCTACGGCCCTTATATGGTCGACTCGAGGTGACGTCATGACGACAACACACCCTCATCAAGAGAGAGTCTTTATAAAGACCGGTGAGCGGTTTCCGAGCTTGTCTACGGAGTCTCCAGCTGCATCCTATTATAGAAGCTTTCCGCTGTATACATCCATACCAGTGAAGCTAAAGCCGCGTAAGATCAGAACATGTCCACAGGTCCCGTTGAACTGAACGTTTCAACAGCGAGGAGGAGCCTTGCCGTCGGAGTCCATCAGCGAGGCCAGGCCGGAGATTAGCTGCTAACACACAGACGGACGGACGGACGGACGGACGGACGGACGGACGGACGGACGGACGGGGGGTAAAACATACTCTTTCGGCCTGGCGGAGACAAAAAGCATGGTATCATAACAATGTCCAGAGACATACATCCGAGTCTTCATTCTACTTGTTTACAAAGCCTCTCAGCGGGTCAGTGCTGCATGGCCCACATCACACATGAGCCATAATTACACTTTCTAAAGAGAAACTAAAGAGTTTCCATAACTCAAAATCCATCGTATTAATTCATTATTATTCAATTAAGCAAGCACGCAATCAACACATCCTATTGCCTTCCTATCAGTGGTGGGAAAGGTACTCATTGTATGACTGATTGTATGACATTCTATAGTAGTTGTGTATAACTGTCTGTCTCTTATATGTCACCATGATTTGTGTGCGTGGGGAACTCATTTGAAACAAGCTCAGTGCTTTTATGAGTCTTCCAGTTTAGTAGACCTCGTATTGTGAATTTGTACTTCCATGTGCTGTTGTTCTCATGTCTTACTAAATAAAGTACATCAATCAATCAATCAATCAAATGCTTAAAAGTATCAATACTGCAATATAGAAATACTCTGTTACAAGTAAGTCCAGAATTCTCAATTTACTTGATTAAAAGAACAAAAGTATTGGCATTACATGTACTTAAAGTACCAAAAGTAAAAGTACTAAAATGTTTGAAAATAGCAGATCTACAAGCTCACAATAACAAACACGACGCACTGTGAGCTTGTATAGCTGCTATTTTCAGCCTAGGTATAAAAAAGGGCTAAAGTGGTTAGTGTATGTTTCGCGCTCTGATGAAGAGCGCCGCCTCCGCAAATTAACCCATTCAATCCGGGAATGCATCCGTCCTTTTAGATTTCTTTGCCTATTCAAAAAGTAGCTGCTGCAGCGAGCCCACAATAAAGCTTTACAGGAGACGACATTTCTGGGATTAAACATGGGCTTGTTCCAGAGGTCAATACAGAAGTGTTTCCACATCTGAAAACAAACTTCATAGTTCACTTCACTACACTAGAGACAATGCCATGCTATTAGTCCAGGGGTCTTCAACGTTTTCAGGCCAAGGACCCCTTGGCTGAGAGTGAGATAAAGCAGGGACCCCCGTTATATATTGTATAGAATATCTATGTTTTCATAGATTTCATAGGCAGCTTCATAGACTTGTTTCACAGCACTATCATGTTGGATTCATGTTGATGTGTATTTCCAGACATTAGCCATGCACTTAAACAATACTTAATATACCTGACCTTTCACTCTGCACTTAGCCTGCTCTTTTTCCCCCCTATACTAAACCACTTTGCCGAAAATGGCAGATCTACAAGCGCACAAGGCCTCGCAGCGCGAGGCCTTGTGCGCTTGTAGATCTGCTATTTTTGGCTAAAGTTCTCCTCAGAATAGGGATGTTTGGTTGAAGTGGTTAATGTAAACATCACACAGAGATTTGGCGGACCCCCTGTAGTAACTCTGAGGACCCCCTAGGGGTCCCGGACCCCCTGTTGAAGACCCTTGCTTTAGTCATAAAATGCACAATACCTTCCATATACTGTATGAACTTATCTGTGACACTATGACACATGGCAGTAAACAGTGAGTATTGGGAACGTTTCTGTTATGTGCTGTTGTTCATTTTTGATCTTGTGAACTCAGAGTCACCCCTGGCATCCGTGTATTCTGTAGCAAGTTGGTGGAATAGGCTGTGCTCATCAAGCATGATGTGTGTTCTATTCTATCATGAAAGACAAAAAAAACACTCGCTGGCGGGGGAGGCTGATAAGTTTTGTGGGCCCATAGACATATTTCATTCTCTCTCTCTCTCAAGGCCGCAGGGTGTGTGTGTGCGTGTGTGCGTGTGTGCGCGCGTGTGTGTGTGTGTGTGTGTGTGTGTGTGTGTGTGTGTGAGATACCAGTGTCCTTCATGAGTTAGTCGCCCAGAGCATGGCCTCAGAGAGAGCAGGAGGTGTGCGTGCGTGCGTGCGTGCCATATACCAGGGGTCTTCAATGTTTTCAGGTCAAGGACCCCCCTAGCTCAGAGAGAGATGAAGCAGGGACCCCCTCGTATAAAAATTGGGTTTCAGGTTCAACATTTTTTGTTTACGTGGTCTGCTCTTTTTTCCCTCTACACCTATGCCTCTTTGCCAAAAATAGCAGATCTACAAGCTCACGCCTCGCACTGCGAGCTTGTAGATCTGCTATTTTTGGCTAAAGTTCTCCTCAGAAAAGGGATGCTAGGGTTCAACAGGTAAAATAAAACAGATTTGGCGGACCCCCTGTAGTAATTCTGAGGACCCCCTAGGGGTCCCGGACCCCCTGTTGAAGACACCTGCCATAGAGGTATAAAATAACTAGAGGGCGGATTTCCCCGCCCCCCCCCCCCCTGCTATCATTTCAACGAATGTGCTCAGTGGCGTTTTTAAGCACCCGGAAGCCTGCCGGAAGTAGAATTATTGAGTCGTTTTTGGACACACCATAGAGTTATGAGCATGCGCACTAGTGTCCTTTTTGCGTCCTATACGGCAGCCCGGTGTGTCAAGGAACGAACGCGAGATATTTATTAAATACACTCGAGATGCATATTTATATGTAAATGCATATATATCTATGTATAATATGTTTACATATTTATTTTTATCTATATAAATATCTCTCAGTATGTTTTTGCTCGTGCATGTATTTCTCCCCGCCTGCAGTTCCAGCTTTGGCCACTGGGGCTTCAATGTTTCTCAGCAACTCTGGGGGCTTGGTGCGTGCGTGTCATAATGGACCCCCGGCATCCAGGTCAGGACGCCATGCTGGTCCCAGTCACCTGCCAAAATGTACAGGTAGGGTGGCCATTCGTCCGTTTTTTGGGCGGACAGTCCGGTTTTTAACCCAGCTGTCCCCCGTCCAGCGCGCTCTCTGGCCGGACGCATAATTGTCCAACTTTTGAGAGAGTGATTACGGTATATGTGTTATTGCTTTATATCGTGTCGACGTGTCCTTGAGCAAGACGCCGAAACCCCTAATTGCTCCCGATGAGCAGGTTGGTGCTTTGCATGGTTTCCTCCGCCATCGGCGTATGAACGGGTGAATGTAATGCACAATCTATGTGAAGCGCTTTGGATAAAAGCGATATATAAATGCACCATTTAACATTTTATATCTCTCGGTAAATCTCACGTTTCATTATAGATTAGAATATCAGCTAGCAGCCAGCGCCTTGGCTATAGACCATATTCACACGGCGGCCATATTGCCATTAAGTCAATGAAATGCCACCCCAGTTGCCACAGCAACGTAATGTTAAATTCCAAAATGGCCGCCGTGTGAATATGGGCTATAGCAAGGGTCTTCAATGTTTTCAGGCCAAGGACCCCCTAGCTGAGAGAGAGATGAAGCAGGGACCCCCTCTATATTGTATGAAATTGTGTTTCAGATGTAACTGTTTTTGTTTACTTGGTCTGCTCTTTTTTCCCTCTACACCAAACACCTCTTTGCCAAAAAATAGCAGATCTCACAACGCCGCGTTGTGAGCTTGTAGATCTGCTATTTTTTTGGCTAAAGTTCTCCTCAGAAAAGGGACGCTAGGGTTCAAGTGGTTAAGGTAAAAAAAAAAATCACATCACACAAAGATTTGGCGGACCCCCTGTAGTAACTCTGAGGACCCCCTGTTGAAGACCCCTGGGCTATAGTATGCATTGCTGCATGGGCGGCACTCCTCCCAAATGCTGGCTTGTATATCTGTATATGTGGATGCCGGGTCGGATGAAACTGACGCCGGCCCAAGTAGGCCTACTGTAGTTGTAACACAGATAATCTGCGGTGAAAAGGAGTTCAAAGAAAAGTATATTGACCAGTATTGTTCACTTTGCACCATGTGTAACGGTCGGACATGATTGATGTCAGCAGCAAAGGGAAAGGTGCCTTAAAACAGCATGCTTTGACAGACCAGCAATAATAACTCAATCTGAGAAGTCTAGAAGAACTATCCTCTCCTCTTTTCCCCACCCTGTCAGACAAAATAACAGCAGCAGAGCTATATCCAGTACCCTACATGTCCATGAGTGTCCTCTTCTCTTCCCCTCTCTCTCCGTTTTATTCTTTCACATATGACAGTATGGATTAGATTTAAATTGGGACAATTGAATTCATTGTTCCTGAGTTAAACAAAAAACTAAGAAAAAGACAATCTAAACATGAACAAATAAAAACAAAAACAAGTAACGCAAAATATTGTAAAATACAGCCAATCATGAATGGTTGTTGGTTCCTTAAATAAAGGGGGTCCCCAGCTAAATGAGTTAGTAGAGTATAACATTTTAAACCTCTTTAAACCTATGTGACACTATTTGTAAAGATAGCCAATCTACAAGCTCATAGCTTGTATTTTCTTAACATTTTGAACAATCTGGAATAATCTTGAGGGGTCCCTGCCTGGCACAAAATATTTTGAGAAGGGGGTCCACGGCTAAATACATATAAATTGTGGGGTCCTTGCCGTGCCTTTTGCTGTAAAATGTTTTACTTAAGTAAAAGTACCAATACTTGCATATATAAATCAATCAAAAATATATCAGTATTCCGTAACCTGCGGGACGCATTAAGTGAAGGTGGGGGGCGCGTGTGGCCCCCGGGCCGCCAGTTGCCCACGTATGGTGTGTAGACCAATGGTTTCCAAACTCCTCAGGCCGAGACCCCCCAAAATAATCATATTTGAACTGGGGGGCCCCACCCTGACAAGCACTTGGAATTGCAGCCATTACATTTATATTATTACAATTTGGTTTTAAAAAGGTCTTAAAAGTCATTTTATTGTAACTTTAGAAATGTGCAGATACCTTGTATACACGTATTCTATTGCGTTGGTATTGTGTTGCACATTAAGCCAGGGGTATTCAACGTTTTCAGGCCAAGGACCCCTTAGCCGAGAGAGAGATGAAGCAGGGACCCCCCTCTATATTGTATAAAATTGTGTTTCAGATAAACCTTTGCTGCTCTTTTTTCCCTCTACACGCCTGTAACTCTTTGTCGAAAATAGCAGATCTACAAGCTCACAACGCCTCGCAGCGCGAGGCGTTGTGAGCTTGTAGATATGCTTTTTTTGGCTAAAGTTAACCACTTGAACTACGGTTCAAGTGGTTAATGTAAAAGAAAAAATATCATATCACACAAAGATTTGGGGGACCCCCTGTAGTAACTTTGAGGACCCCCTAGGGGTCCGGACCCCCTGTTGAAGACCCCTGCATTAAGCTAATCATGTGGAAACCCCCCCAAAATAATTTGGGGACCCCCTGGGGGTCCCGACCCCCAGTTTGAGAACCACATGGTGTAGACAGGGATAAGATTCAAAATCACTCACTCACTCACTCACACACACACACACACACACACACACACACACACACACACACACACACACACACACACACACACACACACACACACACACACACACACACACACACACACACACACACACACACACACAGGAGAAGGAAGGGAGGGAGAGAGGGATGGAGGGAGGGAGGGATTCACAGAGGGTGGGCAGGTACAGTATGTGGGCGTGTCCACAGCATGCAGGTTGACAGGTTGATCATAAACACATTAAACGGTGTGAGTTTCAGACAGAGAGAGACGTTCCGGTCCTAGAGGTGATCCACACAATAGCCAAAGCATCTAAAACTGTAAGTGTTGCATAAACATTATGCTGGATTTGTAACGACTGACTATTGATTACAAACGTAAAATGCATTGGGAGTGAATGAAATGCAGAAATTGAATGATTAATGTGTTGTAGCTATTATGTTATTATTAATAATAATAATAATACTAATATATTAATATGGTTATTGTTATTGTTAATATTCATATTCATATTCATATTCATATTCATATTAATGTTAATGTTAATGTTAATATTAATATTAATATTGTTATTGTTATTATTATTATTATTATTATTATTATTATTATTATTATTATTTATGTCTATTGTGTTTTGTAAATCGGTCTAGACTTATGTGTGTTAATAATATGAATGGTTTAATGTGTTGGGTGTTGGCTTTCATAAACACAGTAATGGAATGATTCAATCAGTGTGTGTGTGTGTGTGTGTGTGTGTGTGTGTGTGTGTGTGTGTGTGTGTGTGTGTGTGTGACTTGTGAAGTAGCCTGTTCAATCTGAGTCATTGAGGCAACTTTCCTTGTCATAATAACTGTACTCACTGCGACGCAATGATTTAAAAAAAGCCATGCCCTGAGGTCACAGTGGCCTTAATGCCCCAGCTGCCTCTACCACTTCTCCTCTGTCTCTTTCTTGTCATGTAGACACCAGTGTCTCTTTCTTGTCATGTAGACACCAGTGTCTCTTTCTTGTCATGTAGACACCAGTGTCTCTTTCTTGTCAATATGTAGACACCAGTGTCTTTTGTTGAGATTCTTAACTACCCTGAGTCCCCATATTTAAACCAATCCAGTGACGATTGGTACAGGGCTGATCATGGATCAGATTGTAAATGCCAGAATTCATTCTGCATCACTGCAGATATTCTTTCAATGGAATTAAAATCTTGTTTTATTTAATGGCCTTAATTCCTGCCCTGGCATTTGGCCTTTTTGCCCTAAAAAAAATGGACAGCACCAAAGGCCAAGTGACCTTGCTCCTAAAGTGACAAAATTCCAGGCCTGGTTACACCCACGTTACGTGTAAGGAGATTGATGAGAGAGTTCATTCTTGTGACGCTCTGATGCTGTCACATGGTCAAATTAGGCCTAGTTATTTTGTTTTTATTCTGGCTTCATCCAGGCTCTGCCTGCTGTGTATAAAGTGTCCTTGAGCAAGACGTCAGAACTGACTGCTGTGTTGTATTATTTCAGATCTCTGCTGTGGATCTATAGGCAATCAATGTTTTAACATTTTGAAACATCTGGAATAATCTTGAGGGGTCCCTGGCACAAAATATTTTGAGAAGGGGGTCCACGGCTAAATACATATACATTGTGGGGTCCTTGCCGTGCCTTCAGTTTATTAATTTATTATTTATTATGTATATGTCTATGGTGTTTTGTAAATCGGTCTAGACTTATGTGTGTTAATAACATGAATAGTTTAATGTGTTGGGTGCTGGCTTTCATAAACACAATAATGGAATGATTCAAGCAGTGTGTGTGTGTGACTTGTGAAGTAGCCTGTTCAATCTGAGTCATTGAGGCAACTTTCCTTGTCATAATAACTGTACTCACTGCGACGCAATGATTAAAAAAAGCCTTGCCCTGAGGTCACAGTGGCCTTAATGCCCCAGCTGCCTCTACCACTTCTCCTCTGTCTCTTTCTTGTCAATAAGTAGACACCAGTGTCTCTTTCTTGTCAATAAGTAGACGCCAGTGTCTCTTTCTTGTCAATAAGTAGACACCAGTGTCTCTTTCTTGTCAATATGTAGACACCAGTGTCTCTTTCTTGTCAATATGTAGACACCAATGTCTCTTTCTTGTCAATATGTAGACACCAGTGTCTCTTTCTTGTCAATATGTAGACACCAGTGTCTCTTTCTTGTCAATATGTAGACACCAGTGTCTCTTTCTTGTCAATATGTAGACACCAGTGTCTCTTTCTTGTCAATATGTAGACACCAGTGTCTCTTTCTTGTCAATATGTAGACACCAGTGTCTCTTTCTTGTCAATATGTAGACACCAATGTCTCTTTCTTGTCAATATGTAGACACCAGTGTCTTTTGTTGAGATTCTTAACTACCCTGAGTCCCCATATTTAAACCAATCCAGTGACGATTGGTACAGGGCTGATCATGGATCAGATTGTAAATGCCAGAATTCATTCAGCATCACTGCAGATATTCTTTCAATGGAATTAAAATCTTGTTTTATTTAATGGCCTTCCTGCCCTGGCATTTGGCCTTTTTGCCCTAAAAAAAAATGGACAGCACCAAAGGCCAAGTGGCCTTGCTCCTAAAATGACAAAATTCCAGGCCTGGTTACACCCACGTTACATGTAAGGAGATTAATGAGAGAATTAATTCTTGTGACAAATTAGGCCTAGTTATTTTTTTCTTATTGTGGCTTCATCCAGGCTCTGCCTGCTGTGCATAAAGTGTCCTTGAGCAAGACGTCAGAACTGACTGCTGCGTTGTATTATTTCAGATCTCTGCTGCGGGCCACGGTGCACTGTGTGCGTGTGTGTGTGGGGGAGCCAAGATGGCTGACAATGACATAGAACTCCCAACAGTTGCTGGAGACCAACAGGAAGTTGACAGTGGAGGTGAACACACACACACACACACACACACACACACACACACACACACACACACACACACACACACACACACACACACACACACACACACACACACACACACACACACACACACTCTGACAAAACACAACTGCTTGTTGTTTCAGTTGCTCCCAAGAGGCCCCCTGATGTGTCAGAACGAGGCTGGCTTGTGGACCGTGTATGGTCTCAACCTCTGTGGCGGCTGGACGGTCCATCCTCGCATATTCAGCAACGTCACAGCGATGGTTCCTTGGCTGGGCCAATTCTTCACCCTGGAGCACGCCAGGCGTCAGGTCTAGGAGATATGTTGGTTAATAATTCAGTTTGCAGGACAGGTGCAAATCTGAGAAACATCGCACACATGCACATTGATTAACCACTTCAACCCTGGTCTACCTGTTTTCACTAATTAACCACTTCAACCCTGGTCTACCTGTTTTCAATAATTAACCACTTCAACCCTGGTCCTATTGTGGCTGTAATTACAGAAGTGTAAAGTTGATAAGACACAGCATGGGAGTTACGTAAAGGGGATCATAGCTATTTTAGGCTATGATCAGAGGTGACATGTATTGAGCAGCAGTATGGTTTCATGCCACTAAAGCAAGGAACCAACCACTGCACTAAAGATCACCACAGATGCTGTGAGAAGGTTTCATAGAGACAGTCAGATTGAGTTGCATTGTGGTATTTGTATTATTATTTTATGTACACAAAACTAAATCAAACGAACAAGGGTTAATATTTGATTGCACAATATGGGGCAAAATACATATTATTACATTTAAGGACCAATATTTCTACACATTTGAAGGGTAAATCTACAGGTCTGACAATGATGTACCGTGCATGATAAAATCATGTATACTTGACTAGGATTTCCTCTCTAGTCAGTAAGAATGTGTAATTATTACAGGGGCCCTCATCCAAGATCATTTTGACTATGCATGCTCCTCATGGTATCACAACACCATTAAGGCCTTAAAAATAAGGCTCGAAACATCCCAAAACATACTAATAAGGCTACTTCTTGGCCTTACACACACAACCCATCTAACCCCTGCTCATTTTGCTAGGGTCGGATGGTTCAAGGTTGAGGACAGAGTACGACAACTTGCAATGGGCCTGGTCTACAAGGTACACCACAATATTGGGATACCCTGTACCTGTCAAAGTATTTCAAAAACGTAAATGAAGTCCAAAATCACAACACCAGAAGCAGCTCCATTGATCATGTCCAACCCAGATTTGGCACAAACAAGCTTGGGATTGAACTCGTTCTCATGCTATGCAACACTAATGTGGAATGCCCTACCAAAAGGAGTGAAGGAGTGTAAAACCCTACTCACTTTAAAAACTGCCCTAAAAAGATACCTTCAGGAGGCTGCAATTCCAAACTGGTCCCTGTCAAAATCTTAATACATAGACTCGAACTGTTTACTGTACATATTTTTTGCTTTCAACCATGGTCCTATTGTGGCTGTAATTACAGAAGTGTAAAGCTGATGAGACACAGCATGGGAGTTACGTAAAGGAGATCATAGCTATTTTAGGCTATGATCAGAGGTGACATGTATTGAGCAGCAGTATGGTTTCATGCCACTAAAGCAAGGAACCAACCACTGCACTAAAGATCACCACAGATGCTGTGAGAAGGTTTCATAGAGACAAGTCAGATGGAGTTACATTGTGT
The DNA here is from genome assembly GCF_963454915.1 of Gymnoscopelus microlampas. Taxonomy (NCBI): domain Eukaryota; kingdom Metazoa; phylum Chordata; class Actinopteri; order Myctophiformes; family Myctophidae; genus Gymnoscopelus; species Gymnoscopelus microlampas. The sequence continues at coordinate 52,264,655 of NC_139945.1, forward strand.
ATTTGTATTATTATTTTCTGTACACAAGACTAAATCAAACTAACAAGGGTTAATATTTGATTGCACAATGTGGGGCAAAATACATGTGATTACATTTAAGGCCCAATATTTCTACAAACGGACCTGTGATAGCCATGTCATCAACTAGAATTTGAAGGGTAAATCTACAGGTCTGACAATGATGTACCGTGCATGTTAAAATCATGTATACTTGACTAGGATTTCCTCTCTAGTCAGTAAGAATATGTCATTCTCACAGGGGCCCTCATCCAAGATCATTTTGACTATGCATGCTCCTCATGGTATCACAACACCACTAAGGCCTTAAAAATAAGGCTCCAAACATCCTAAAACATACTATAGTAAGGCTACTTCTTGGCCTTACACATACAACCCATCTAACCCCTGCTCATTTTGCTAGGGTCGGATGGCTCAAGGTTGAGGACAGAGTACGACAACTTGCAATGGGCCTGGTTTACAAGGTACACCACAATATTGGGATACCCTGTACCTGTCAAAGTATTTCAAAAACGTAAATGAAGTCCAAAATCACAACACCAGAGGCAGCTCCACTGATCATGTCCAACCCAGATTTGGCACAAACAAGCTTGGGATTGAACTCGTTCTCATGCTATGCAACACTAATGTGGAATGCCCTACCAAAAGGAGTGAAGGTGTGTAAAACCCTACTCACTTTCAAAACTGCCCTAAAAAGATACCTTCAGGAGGCTGCAATTCCAAACTGGTCCATGTCAAAATCTTAATACATAGACTCGAACTGTTTACTGTACATATTTTTTGCTTTCAACCATGGTCCTATTGTGGCTGTAATTACAGAAGTGTAAAGCTGATAAGACACAGCATGGGAGTTACGTAAAGGAGATCATAGCTATTTTAGGCTATGATCAGAGGTGACATGTATTGATCACCACAGATGCTGTGAGAAGGTTGCAGAGAGACAGTCAGATGGAGTTACATTGTGTATTTGTATTATTCTTTTCTGTACACTAAATTAAACCAAAATAAACGAACAAAGGGTTAATATTTGATTGCACAATGTGGGGCAAAATACATATTATTACATTTAAGGCCCAATATTTCTACCTGTTTTCACTAATTAACCACTTCAACCATGGTCCTATTGTGGCTGTAATTACAGAAGTGTAAAGTTGATAAGACACAGCATGGGAGTTACGTAAAGGGGATCATAGCTATTTTAGACTATGATCAGAGGTGACATGTATTGAGCAGCAGTATGGTTTCATGCCACTAAAGCAAGGAACCAACCACTGCACTAAAGATCACCACAGATGATGTGAGAAGGTTTCATAGAGACAGTCAGATGGAGTTACATTGTGTATTTGTATTATTATTTTCTGTACACAAAACTAAATCAAACTAACAAGGGTTAATATTTGATTGCACAATGTGGGGCAAAATACATATTATTACATTTAAGGACCAATATTTCTACAAACGGACCTGTGATAGCCATGTCATCAACTAGAATTTGAAGGGTAAATCTACAGGTCTGACAATGATGTACCGTGCATGTTAAAATCATGTATACTTGACTAGGATTTCCTCTCTAGTCAGTAAGAATGTGTAATTCTCACAGGGGCCCTCATCCAAGATCATTTTGACTATGCATGCTCCTCATGGTATCACAACATCACTAAGGCCTTAAAAATAAGGCTCCAAACATCCTAAAACATACTATAGTAAGGCTACTTCTTGGCCTTACACATACAACCCATCTAACCCCTGCTCATTTTGCTAGGGTCGGATGGCTCAAGGTTGAGGACAGAGTACGGCAACTTGCAATGGGCCTGGTCTACAAGGTACACCACAATATCGGGATACCCTGTACCTGTAACACCAGAGGCAGCTCCACTGATCATGTCCAACCCAGATTTGGCAGAAACAAGCTTGGGATTGAACTCGTTCTCATGCTATGCAACGCAAATGTGGAATGGCCTACCAAAAGGAGTGAAGGAGTGTAAAACCCTACTCATTTTCAAAACTGCCCTAAAAAGATACCTTCATGAGGCTGCAATTTCAAACGGGCCCCTGTCAAAGTCTTAATACATTGACTCAAACTGTTTACTGTACATGTTTTTTTGCTTTTCATACCTTGACATTACAATTTTAACCGAATGTCAATAAATCTCTCTCTCGCTTTATATACTTTGTACTTGTGTCGTTTACTGTTAATTAAATAAATGAATTAGCATACCTGATATGGGGATATGTGGCCCCCGGGGGGGAAGAGTTTTACAACTTACAACTAACTACTTCAACTATTTCACTATTTAAGTGTAACCTCTTAATTACGGGTTGGTACACTGAGGCAAAGGTTCCAAAACTTTTCAGGCTGTGACTCCTCAAAATAGTCATATTGAATAATGTTAAGTCATTAAATTGTCACTTTATAACATGTGCAGACACTTAATCCAGAGTGATTTGCAATAAGCAAGGTCAACACAAGGTAACATATCAAATGCATAGAAATAGTATAGTAAATGGTATCATCATACCAACACATCTTTAATCTGTACATTGAAACTTACATTTAGGGTGTCCTTGGCGGGCAGTGCTGCTCCCCCACAGGGCCGCTTGGCTGCTGTCTTCACAGCCAATGCACCAATGTAACAGGGTCAGGGTCACCACAGACGACAGCCAAGGTTTGGAGATCACAAGCAGTTCTTCATTTCTAAGTGACACACAATGCTTGTCAAGTCTTTGTTTAGTCCAGGGGTCTTCAACGTTTTCAGGCCAAGGACCCCCTAGCTGAGAGAGAGATGAAGCAGGGACCCCCTCTATATCGTATAGAATTGTGTTTCAGATTATTTTTTTAAATGATTTCCGTGGTCTGCTTTTCTCCCCTGTACACCTATGCCTCTTTGCCAAAAATAGCCGATCTACAAGCTCACAACGCCTCGCAGCGCGAGGCGTTGTGAGCTTGTAGATCTGCTGTTTTTTGGCTGAAGTTCTTCTCAGAAAAGGGATGCTAGGGTTCAAGTGGTTAATGTAAAATAAAAAAAACTATCACACAAAGATTTGACGTACCCCCTGTAGTAACTCTGAGGACCCCCTAGGGGTCCCGGACCCCCTGTTGAAGACCCCTGGTTTAGTCTTATAGTGATACTGTCACACGGTTAGTGTGACCAGATCCAAACTTTCACTTGCGGGACAGAAGGACCTGTGTGGGACAGTGTGTAAAGTTGCTATTAAATGACTTGATGTCATATTCGACCATAGGCCAAATATTTCACATTGTGTTATTGACACGCTGTAGGTGCTGTTCTCATGTTATTTTAACAGGCATAAAAATACATTTTGCAGGAAAAGGCGCACGCACACACGCACACACACACACACACACACACACACACACAGTTTGTAGTAGTATACTAGTGAGGACATAAGCCTATACATAATGGGTTTGGGCGAGGTATAGACGTAATTAAGCACAATTTAAAATTTAGCTGATTAGCAACAGGTGATTATTATTACGCAAGAGGCCGTTTTTTGTACTTGTAGAGATCAAGTCATGTGATCAAGTCTAATTTTTTCAAATTCCATCCTGATTGGCTAAGATCAGCATCCAATGTTTGTGCAGGGGTGGCCTGCACAAGAGAGAGAGAGAGAGAGATGTAACCTAGTATCCACTAGCATAAAGTATTTTTACTTTACTGGAGTATTTCCAATTTTCATTACTTTTACTTCTACTCCACTACATCTCAGATACAAATATTGTACTTTTACTCCACTACAATTCTATGAAAACTTAAGTTGCTAGTCACTTTGTAGATTTAGAGTATTATTAATACTACGCTTAATAATAAATAAATAATAATACATAATAATTTAAAACGCTTAAAGTCATAATAAATAAGTATTTGCATGCATGAAATAATAAATAAAGTAATACATATTTCCATGGATAAAGTAATTTGATTCGATTGCTACGGCCCTTATATGGTCGACTCGAGGTGACGTCATGACGACAACACACCCTCATCAAGAGAGAGTCTTTATAAAGACCGGTGAGCGGTTTCTGAGCTTGTCTACGGAGTCTCCAGCTGCATCCTATTATAGAAGCTTTCCGCTGTATACATCCATACCAGTGAAGCTAAAGCCGCGTAAGATCAGAACAGGTCCCGTTGAACTGAACGTTTCAACAGCGAGGAGGAGCCTTGCCGTCGGAGTCCATCAGCGAGGCCAGGCCGCCATGATGCGCTGTTGGAGAGGAAAACACCAGCGAGCGCACATCATCATCACCGTGCTCCTGGGTCTCCTGTTGCTCGTGGGAGCGCCAACGCTGGCCGACTACAATATAAGGGGCTGGATCGAGAAAGCCGGTCTGGAGGACGACTCGTCTCTGGCAGCGGCTAGTGATGCCGGCCAAAGCTGGCCGAACGGCACGCTTCCCGCTGGGCCTTTCCGCTACATCATTAACCAGGCCAACATATGCGCAGAGGGCGAGGCGCCGCCGTTCCTGGTGCTCCTCATAACCGTTGAGGCCCATCAGGTGGAGCGCCGCGACGCTATAAGGCGCACGTGGGGCCAGGAGGGGAGCCCGGGGAATCTGGGGGGTCCGCGGGTCGTGCGGCTCTTCCTACTGGGTGCCAAGAAGGAGGAGGATGAGGAAGGCAAGCCGCGGCGACGAAGCCTGCAGAGGACCTTGGAGTCAGAGAGTCTGAGGCACGGCGATATCCTCCAGCAGGACTTCAAGGATACCTATCGCAACCTGACCGTGAAGACACTGATGGGCCTGAACTGGGTGGCCAGGCATTGCCCGCGGGCCAGCTACGTCATGAAGACCGACAGCGACGTCTTCGTCAACACCGAGTACCTTGTCCGCGAGCTGCTCAGACCCGAAGTGAAGCCCAGGAAGAAGCTCTTCACGGGTTACGTCTACCGGGGAACTGGGCCGATCCGGGACAAACGCTACAAGTGGTACGTACCCAAAGACGAGTACCCGAGCGAGACGTACCCGGACTACTGCGCCGGGACGGGTTACGTGTTCTCCGGAGACTTGGCGACGGAGATCTACGGAGCCTCTCTGAGCGTCCCTCGCCTCAGCATGGAGGACGTTTACGTGGGCATGTGCCTGGACAAGCTGGGGATCCGGATCACGCCGCCCCCAAACCGGTTCCTGTTCTATGTGGGTGGACTGAGGCCCTTCGACAGGGACAGGTACAGCCACCTGGTCACCTCTCACCACGTCACGCCCACCGAGATGCTGGACTACTGGCACCGGCTTCACCCTGAACCGACTTGAGATGCATAAGTCGGTTCAGGTTCTATTAAATAAGTATTTTTAATCATTTTAACATTTATTTGTATTATTCTAAAATGGACTTGGGGGGGGTCTTTTTTTTTTAGATAAAAAACATAACAAAACATATTTTTTTTTGGGGCCCCCTGATGCCCAGGGGACCCTGGGCACGTGCACAAAGTGCCCATATGGTAGATCCGGCCCTGGCGTTGTCCCTATTGAGTAAAATATGAACTATTCGTAAAATAAATAAAAAAATGTTTTAGATAGGGGGCAATTATAATTAATTAAGGTATATTTGGCTTATTAGCCAGGGATCCTTTTAAAATGAAGACTAAACCAGGGGTCTTCAACGTTTTCAGGCCAAGGACCCCCTAGCTGAGAGAGATGAAGCAGGGACCCCCTACTCTATATTATTGTATACAATTGTGTTTCAGATTAAAGTTTTTTTGGGGCGGTGTAACCGCCCCCTATAAGTGAGTTTTGGACACTGACCAATCCTGCACCGTGATTGGCCAATAGTCTACAACGCAGTCTACACCCTTCCATTGTTAATGCAAATCGATACTTTTGCAAAGTCAGCCAATCACATTACAGCTAGTGTCATCACCACTAACTGTAATGTGATTGGCTGACTTTGCAAATTCAGGACTGTGATTGGCTAGCAAAACACATGACACATGTGAAGCCCTATGAATAGCAGTATGGACTTAAAAATAAGTCATTTATCCTTTTTTTTAAGTGAGTCATGTTGTGATGACCACACACTGCCCACTTCACACTGGGTGTGATTTTTTTTTACTTAGTCTGTTATTTTCCCCCTACACCTATAGCCTCTTTGCCAAAAATAGCCGATCTACAAGCTCAAACTCAACGCCTCTCTCAACGCCTCTTGTGCTTGTAGATCTGCTATATTCGGCAAATGTTCCCCTCAGAAAAGTAATTCTGGTTCAAGTGGTTAATGTAAAAAAAATCACACCCAGTGTGAAGTGGGCGGTGTGTGGTCATCACAACATGACTCACTTTAAAAAAAAGGATACTACTATTCACTGCTATTCATAGGGCTGCACATGTGTCATGTGTTTCGCTAGCCAATCAAAGTCCTGAATTTGCAAAGTCAGCCAATCACATTACAGTTAGTGGTGATGACACTAGCTGTAATGTGATTGGCTGACTTTGCAAAAGTATCGATTTGCATTAACAATGGAAGGGTTAGGGGTATACAATGCGTTGTAGACTATTGGCCAATCACGGTGCAGGATTGGTCACTGTCCAAAACTCACTTAGAGGGGGCGGCTACACCGCCCCAAAAACTAAATCATATCACACAAAGATTTGGCAGACCCCCCTATAGTAGCTCTGAGGACCCCCTAGGGGTCCCGGACCCCCTGTTGAAGACCCCTGGACCAAACGGTCCAGGGAGCCAGTGGAGGCTCTACAGGGAGGCCAGAGAAGGGGGGATGTGTGCTGCTCTCCCTTTCTCAAGGAGGTGCACGCAATAAATCATTGGACGCACACACACACACACACACACACACACACGCACACACACACGTTTGTATTACTATACTTGTGAGCACATCAACACTTTAGGACAGCCATGTTATGAATGCCATTTAAAAATAATAATTGCCATTTTTAACCGTAAGCCTAAGGCCGAAAAACAGCAGTTGTGAGCTTATAGATCGGCTATTTTTCGGTGCATGACACTGGCGCGCAACTAAGTATAAATCATGTTTAACTCTAATTCCAATCTCTAAACGTCTAATCCTGACCTGAATGTTTTTCTGATTGTTAACGTATCTCTCTTTTTTTTTTTTAACTATAAAACAACCATTTGTCTTGTGAGGACCAGGAAAACTGTCCTCACAATTTATATTCCTTCAAATTCTACTATACTTGGTCCTCACAAGTATAGTAATACAAACACACACACACACACACACACACACACACACACACACACACACACACACACACACACACACACACACACACACACACACACACACACACACACACACACACACACACACACACACACACACACCCCTCCTGCTCTCTCTGAGCCATGCTCTGGGCGACTGACCTGTTATGACTCATGAAGGACACTGGTATCTCGCTCTGCGTGGGAGGGATTTCACGTTTGGTACTTTGAGCCACATGTATCATGACACAGAAGCTTTCCCCGGTTTTAATGGGATGAGAAAGTCAGAGACGTACATGCTGGCACTGACCCATTCATACAGGCAGGCCTTACTAGAGCGTGAGTCCGTACAGTGTTAATTACAATTGCACTGATGGGACATGAACCCACACAACCAAGGGAGGAGAAGAGAGACGAAGGGGATGTAAGGAAGACAGGGGTCCGTGGCAAAGACTTGGTCTTGTTCGTGGCACATTTTTTCTTTTCTTTTTCACACACCATTACAATGTTCTTATTTTGATCATAAGACCCAATTAACTGAATGTTAAGTCTCCAGGTTTTCTTCAGAATGTGTATGACACTGATTTACTAAAGACACTATGGCACATTTGTACACTCTCAGAGTTACAGACCTGTTATGGTCATTTAGGGCTAGCTCTTTATGTGTTTCTGGTAATATTATCGTCCTCTCATTATGTATGTATGTGGCAAAACAAATGTTTTGACAAACATGTCCACCATGACCTCTGAAGGAAGAGGGGAGGGGTGAAGGTGGAGAGGTCCCCTCCCTCGTTTGCCTTTTACTTAGTTCTTTCCCTTTTAAATTTGTAATAATGGGTAATTATTAGCTCAACTAATCACTGGTGTCTCTTCTCATATTTTACTGCATTTGTTTTGTCTTCTGTACTATGTCTTATATTGTCTGTTTTTGTATGGATAGCTATATCACCATTTATAGCAGCCTGCTCAGGGACTACAGATGAAAATTAGCCAACTCTGGCTAACTCTGGCTCATTTACGAGGACGTGATAAACTGACATGTTGATCAATGTGCACTGTCCCTGGTAAATACATAATCAACTAGAAAAAGTGCTCCTCGGAGCACAGGTCTCCGCCAGGTCACGTCGTTATTGTGGCCTCCTGGTGGCGCTATAATAGGACAATGTGAAAAGGGTGGCATTTCTTCCTCTGCCTAGTGGGAATGAGCGTGCATTCATGATTTGAGGCATTTTGTTGCAAAAATGTGTTTTGCTAAATTAGACCTGCTGGTGGCGCTATAACAGGGCAATGTGAAAAGGGGGTCATTGCGTCCTTGGCCTAGTGGGAATGTGTGTGCAAATTTTCACGGAAATCACACGCTGCGTTCATGATTTGAGACATTTTGTTCAAAACGGACCAATCCTGCCAACTTTGGAAGCCAACCTTAGCCAATCAGGATGTAATATGAAATATCGGACAGATCCGTCTTGATCACATGACTATAGAGATACTGTGTACCGATTTGCGTGATATTTGGATAAAATCTGTAGGAGTAATATCCAAAAATGGGTTTTGCACAAATCGGCCTCCTGGTGGCGCTATAACAGGCCCATTTGAAAAATTTGGGGCAGAGGTTCTGCTGTGGCATCGAGGGAGTGTGTGTGTGCAGTTTCACAGCGACTGGGGCAACGGTGGCGGAGATTAGCTGGTAACAGACAGAAGGACGGACGGACACACACACACACACACACACACACGGACGGACGGACGGAGGGTAAAACATACTCTCTCGCCATGCCTTCGGCCTGGCGGAGACAATAAATAAAAAGGCTAGGGCCAGTGCTATGGGCTGAGGTGGAGTCTGAAGACACGCGCGCACACGCACACACACACACACACACACACACACACACACACACACACACACACACACACACACCCCCCCCCCACACCTCCTGCTCTCTCTGAGGCCATGCTCTGGGCGACTAACATGTCATGACTCATGAAGGACACTATCTCACTCTGTGTGGGGAAATATTTCACATTTGGTACTTTGAGACAAATGTGGTATCTGACACTTTGTAACAAGCACGAGTACGATTGCCCCTCGACAACCGTACAGCTTTCGCCTCAGTAATGTTTTCCCCTACCCCAGTACACCCCCAGTGCGAGGGAGGGACATAGGAATAGGGGGAGAGGGAGGGAGAGAGTGAGGTAGAGAGAGAGCGAGAGAGGTGTGCTTGGCACCGATTCATGCTTTTGGCGGTGGGTGTGTGTGTGTGTGTGTGTGTGTGTGTGTGTGTGTGTATATATATATATATATATATATATATATATATATATATATATATATATATATATATATATATATATATATATATATATGCGCTACCTCCAGCTCTGCTTTGTGTCTTTTCCTCTAAACCAACATAGCTGGTCTCACCACCGTCATATACACCTTGCAGAGCCTTGATTAGTGTAAGTGGAAAGACCTGTAAAGTAAGGCCCAATTTCTTTCCAATTTGGCTGCTGTGCATAGAGCCTATATTAGTTTGACTCAGACAGGTATGAGGTTCTCCATTCCGCAACAGAAAAACTAAATCTAAATCTGAATAGAATTAGACTTCCTGAAATGAACAATAAGGCCATCACACACTTAGCACTTACAATAACAAATGACACTGATCATCCCCTGTATCGCTACTTCGAAATCATGCCATCTGGGCGAAGATACAGAACCTTGTGGGAAAAGGTTCATTTTTTACCTTTGGTACCCTCAACCATTGCGGCATTAACCCATTGAGACCTGAAGCCGATTCTACATACAAGTATTTATATTCAAAGATTTGCACACATTTTCATGATTTTTTAAAAATAGCAGATCTACAAGCTCATAGCGCGGCACTCGGTGCCGCGCTATGAGCTTGTATATCTGCTATTTTTGAATAGCCAAAGTGTAAAATAATGCTTTTTAGCTCAAATCTAAAAATGACACAGTTCCAGGTCTTAATGGGTTAAACAAACTGCCCCGTCGATGGTTTTCTGAGTACAATGGGGACCTCATGTAGTGTCTTGGTGTTGTGTCGTGTGATATGTTGTTTTGTGCGATAATGGTTGTGTTGTTTTGTGTTGTTCTTTTTGAACACTGTGAAGACAAATATCCCTGCAGATGTTTTTGGTATACCTAGTGATAGAAATGAGTGTGAAATCAAATGTTATAGATGCATGCAGAAATGCTTGTGTAATCAGTGCAGGCTCAACATCCTTGAATGTGGCACTTATATGATATTTAGTTAATCAAACAGTTGGAGAACAAAAAAAACATTCTTATCTGTGAGATAGACAGGTCTTTTCCAAGGTCTCTTTGAACAGAGAGAAACAGTGTGTTGTTTAAGGCATGTGAACCAGTTTGTTTCCCCTCTCCTTTTTTTCTATTTTCTTTTTACATAAGGTGTTTCATCCAAATGTCTAGCGAGGTTAGTTGGCCGTTCAAGATTCAAGGTTCAAGGTTGTGCTTTCATTATCATCATCATCCTCATCATAACCTTTATGTATGCTCGGAAAAACAATTGAGGGGGAGGCCCTCATTTTCAATGTAGCCGAGACAACAACACAGAACAAATCACTTAACAGGTAGAGTCACTCACATACAGCAACATCAAATACATGAATCAGAAGACAGAAAACACTCAAAATGAAAATATTGAAATACTAAAAACAAATAAACAAAAAAATATTAATGCAGTTAGAATTTTGAACAAAGGTGTTGGAAACCATTGCCCTGAATTGACCCCAACAAGGAAGTGAACAGATTTTTAAAGACTTCTGGAGCCCATTCCAAGCAGATGGAGCTCTGACAGAGAATTGCTGCCTTGCCTAGCTCTGTCTGAGCATGAGGAGGAAAAAAAAGAAAGAAACCTCAGCGTATGTACATGTGCGTTATGATCTTACACACCTACAGCATTTGTTTCAGTAGCTGCCACCTAACTTTATGCAAACAGTCTTGACAGTAGGCTCTATACACTGTACAGCAGATTTAAGTAGGAACAGTTCAAGCATATCAGAATGCAAGGAAAGGACAGGAGAGGGGAGGTGAGGTGTGTGAGGGATGGGGGTTAGAGTGCAGTGAGAACAGGAAGGTGTGTTGGCAGCATTCCAGCATTCCTCTGTGAGTCCCAGGAAACCCTCCCTGCATAGGAGCGCCCCCTAAGGGACATCCAGGACAGTGTGTGTGTGTGTGTGTGTGTGTGTGTGTGTGTGTGTGTGTGTGTGTGTGTGTGTGTGTGTGCGTGTGTGTGTGTGTGTGTGTGTGTGTGTGTGTGTGTGTGTGTGTGTGTGTGTGTGTGTGTGTGTGTGTGTGTACATTTATGTAAACATTACAAATGTGGCTATACTGTGTATGTACAGTATACAGTATATGCATGTGTGTTATGATGCGTATGATCCGGCCCAAAATTGGTTCGAAAATCGAAGGATCTTATAATGTAGATTGGGGTGCCAGTGCCTACATTTTTAAAATTAAAATGGTTGTGAATCACTGATATTCAAGATTCAAGATGGTTTAGTCATACAGAAGAAGCAACATTCTGATATGTCATAATGAAACGCACGAAAGACTAGCAGAGAGAGCACTTTGAAGAATGCCATGCGATAGAGAACATGTGCAGTTTTAAAATTGTTAAAGTTACATTACGTCGCCTTGCTAAACTAATGGCCTACAGTATGTCATTTTTTCAAGTTTTTCAGGAAAATAGGTTTAAATATAGGATTAAATCTGACTAAATCGGTAAATAATTGAGTCACAAAACCATGTAAAAAATTGCCTATTTTGGCCTAAGTCACACTAGGGAGTTAGGCCATTATACTAAAAGAGGAGTGAACAGCATGATCCTTTTCAATTAGGAGATGGGCGATTTTACCAGAGGTGGCCAGTGTCATGAGGAGCTGACTTAGATATATAAATATGACTATATATATGACTTAAATATCATTTTCCTCAAAAAATGACGTAAGCCATTCATTTAGCAAGGTGACGATTAGTAATATAGTTAAATTGGATTTCACTGTGCAGAGAAAAATAAAAGCAACCATGGAGACCCTGTAAAGAGGTACACAGAAGGATCTTCATTGTTAATTTAGCTCCATGGTTCATTTGAGACCATTTCTACACTATCAGAGTTAAATTCACACAGCAGAATTTACTGCAAGCAAGTAACTGTTGCACAGAGAAAAGCAGAATTACACAGTAAGTGAAAGATAGGAATAGAAGTGCAGTGTTGTATTTCCATCATTCTGCATTCTAAATCAGTCTAAACTAAGCAATTTTCAGAGCAGACAACTGAGAAAGCCAACACAGTAACTTCTGAGTTCCATTTTTTAAGTATCTGATTCCCATTTAGAATACATTAAAAGCTCTGTCATGCACGTGCGCACGTACTGTATGCACACACGCACACCCACACACGCACAAGCACACGCACACAAGCACACACGCACGCATATACACACACACACACACACACACACACACACACACACACACACACACACACACACACACACACACACACACACACACACACACACACACACACACACACACACACACACACACACACACACACACACACACACACACACACCACCACCACCACTACTTCATCAGGGTTAAAGGGCAATATTGTGGTAAAAATATGTGTTAAATAGCACTATAAAGTGTTTGTTAAGTAAAAGGTGGGAGTGGCATCAGAAGGATCATGTTCATCAGCCAAGTGACGTTGTTGGCAATTGTTTTTTGATTGATTGATTTTATTTGGTGACATAAAAAATAGCACAAGAGCACTTTCCGACATACAGTCAACGTATCACAGAGGATGAAAACACAGGAAAGCCAGCCCAGAGGGCTTATTTCCATTGTGGTCCTCTTCAACAAAAACACTAAACAACACTACATAACTACATACATACATAACATACATACAACATACATAACAGATATCAATACACACTACATAACATCAGAAGCTATTTCTGTGCTGCAGGGGAGACCGGTAATGCCGCTGGAGTTGAGGGGGCTCCCGGCCATGCAGATTATGTGGATGATCAACTGCTCTGCATTATTGAGGACCCGGTTCTCACATGCCCAGCCTGTAGCCTCTCCAGAACTGCACACACACACACACACACACACACACACACACACACACACACACACACACACACACACACACACACACACACACACACACACACACACACACACTGGCCTACATAAATTTACATTTTAATATAAAGTTTTACATTTTAGAGGCAGAGACACACCCAAACTTTTACTGAAATAATCTAATTTCAAATATATTTTCAATCAATCATAGAAATATAGTCAGTGTCAGTGTAATAAGTGTCATCGGGGTTAGAGTCATAAATTGCACATAAGGCATAAAACACAGTTTCCATATGCATTGAAGGAAACAGTGCTATAATGTGCTCATTTTACAATTATCTACTGTATAATTGTTTTGTATCACATCACAACACTTGCTTCCTACTCATATCGCCTACCTTTATGATAAGTTGAAGGTTTCTCTCATGTGTTCCGGGTAGATTTGCAGTAGAATCCTTGACTAAACTACTAATAGGAAAATAAGGTACATGTACTGCTCGATTGTGGGTGTGGCAGAGTGGCAGGTGTGGCGGTGCACTTCTGTTCGATCGTGGTCTCTTGCACATGATTCAGATTTGATTTGATTTGATTTTATAGACGTTATACAGGAAAAACACATGTTACATCATGTTCATCAGAGAAACGTCAAGGATATAAACACAAGACACTTATTGTCTCCGCCAGGCCGAAAGGCATGGCGAGAGAGTATGTTTTACCCCCTGTCCGTCCGTCCGTGTGTCCGTCCGTGTGTCATTCTGTCTGTGGACAGCTAATCTCCGGCACTGTTGGCTTCATCGCAGCGAAACTGAGCACACACACTCCCTGGATGCCACAGCCGAACCTCTGCCCCAAATTTTTCACCTGGGCCTTTTATAGCGCCACCAGGAGGCTGCTTTGTGCAAAACATATTTTTTGACAGTACTCCTACAGATTTTGTCAAAAAATCATGCAAATCGGTAAATCAGTATCTCTATAGTCATTCAACGAAATGGGTCTTTCAGATTTTTCATATTCCATTCTGATTGGCTAAAAATGGCTTCCAAAGTTTGTAGGAGTGCTCCGTTTTGAACAAAATGCCTCAAATCATGAACACAGCATGCAATTTCCGCGATTTTTTGCACACACATTCCCATTAGGCCGAGGGAGAAATGCCACTTGACATTTTTCACATCAGCCTCATGGTGGTGGGGAGGGTAACTGCAGCAGTTGATAACACCAATTTAGCTGTGACTCAGGAAGGGTTATCATACCAAAATGTTATCTACAGACATAGAGCTTCTCAAAAATGATAAGTAACCTTTAACACCTTTCGGGTACCGACATCTCGTCTGGCCCATGGACTAATATAATCGCATTGCTAATATAAGTGACCATACTATTCTGCAACATTTTGTAAAAGCCATGTGTGGTATCCTGCCGTCCACGCCATATGTGGTATCTTTAAAACCACAGACTTACAGGTTTTAATGCACTATACTAATTGCCAACAACGCCATATTGTAAAGATAGTTTGATGGTCCAGAGATGAATGGATGATGGAAGAATGGATTTGAGTCATCACTCCATAGTGAGGTTCGTTGCTTCGGATTTATTTCATGGAACAAACAGAGTACAAACAGCTTTCCTAGGGAGCCTCAGCTCCCCTAAGCGGCCCTCCAGCCTCTGACCAGCACTCAAGCCTACATTTTACAGTATATTTATAGTAGTGAGATCTAACAAAAGTACATGGGTGGGTGTGTCAGCCCTGTAAGGTGGGACCCCACCTTCTCTGGCTCTCCACATTTGCAAGTGTAAAAAGCCAGGAAAGGAACGGTGTCAGCCTTGATCACAAATGCTAATTGTACCCCCACCCGGCCAGGCCCGCAACCACCCACCATACACTCTTCTGTCTGCAGCTTACTTCCAACAGATGGCTTAAATGTGTATGTTATGTTGAGAAATATACTACACATGCTTTGACCCTTATCTTAAAAAGGAGATGGCTGCTGTTATTGTCGGGGGTAGCGAGTTCCAGTTAACTGCTCCTCCAAATCTTAATGAGCGTTTTCCCATTTCAGTGGTGAACGTGGGCATGGTCAGGTCTGCTACAGTACCGCGGGGGGTACACAGATTAACACAAAATCTAGTTCTTTATAGTTCTATTACTTAATAGAGTATACATTTGTTTTGTATGAACGTTTTTTTAATTTCCTTATTTTCTTCAATTGCCAGCTGTCCACTCTCTCTGGATGTTCCTAGTACCACCACTCTGTTTGTTATTCTCTGAAACATCTCTGAAAAAACTCTCTCTCTCTCTCTCTCTCTCTCTCTCTCTCTCTCTCTCTCTCTCTCTCTCTCTCTCTCTCTCTCTCTCTCTCTCGCTCTCTCTCTCTCTTAATTGCCAATTGAGTTGAGATTTTGTTCTTGTATTTCATACTCCCCTCATTTGATGGATGGTGACAGGACGAGGAGAATGGGAGAGGATGAATGGGAGTGTTTCATGTGCTTGCAAACACAGCTCATTCTCTTCAAATACACACAACTGAATTGTTTTGTGAATTAATTCATTTGCACCTTTTTGGTGCAAATAACATAGTATAACCACAGTCTAATCAACATTGTTAATTGTCTCATCTCCGCTCCTCTCCCCCAGTTCTTAGTTCTCGGCAGTAATCAGTATGTTAATGTTGTGATTAGCTGTTAATATTGATGAGGACATCACAGCTGGTTAATTAGCTCACTGCAGTCATTGGTTTCCTGTGTCAGGTAATTTTGCCTTCAGGCTGTTGTATTTCGACACACACACACACACACACACACACACACACACACACACACACACACACACACACACACACACACACACACACACACACACACACACACACACACACACACACACACACACACACACACACACACACACACACACTGCAACTATATAAATGCAACTATATTCTACACAGCTTGAACAAGCTTTCTGTAACCTGTACGGCTTTGCTCCAGTATCTATTCTATTCTATACATATTCTCATTCAATTAGCCCTCAGGATTTTACTGGCTATTCTGTGTATCCCATGTTCATATTCATACTGTTGATAGACTGTAAATGTGCATTTAAATTCTAAACCAAATGGACCCGCAAGGTGCTTGGTCTGCTTGGGTGAGCAGTCCAATAGGCTACAAAGCCTACATAAAGTAAGCATTAGTTTACAAAGTATAGAGGGTTTAAGTGCAATTTATAAGTCATGTACTCTGACCACCACAAGAGTTCCCAAACATTTCGTTTCATTTTGTTTAAATAGCCAAAATAGCAGATGTACAATTCTTGCAGAGAAGTATGAAATAGGGCTTAGTGGTTCAAAACAGCTTTTGCAGCTTACACTAATCATCTCGTTCTTGTTGTCATATCTCCTGTTTCCTTTTAGTTTAAAAAAAAAAGAAGAAACCATAACCAATTTCTATCCCATGGTGTGCATATGTTCTGCATTGCCTAAACCAGTGGTTCCTAAACGTTTCAGCTAAAGACCCAAAAGATATATCGTCTCTGCCTGGTGAAAACCTCATATGTCCAAAACTGTTATTTTTCAGCATTCAAATTCAAAAATAGTAAAAGTAGCAGATCTACGAGCTCAAACCGCGTTGCTTCGTGCCGCGTTTCAAGCTTGTATATCTGCTACTTTTTATACTTTTGTGTAAAGTTGTAGTATGGTCAGGTAGGGCATTCATTTAGGAAAAAACATTTAAAAAAGTTCTGATATAGAGATAAGAGATTTCTTCTGCCCCGACAGCGTATTTGGTGTCTCCCGAATCTCCCTGGGCACCGGCTTCGAATGCTATCAATGCATTGAATGGGAGATTATCACGTTCTATCAGACCATTGAATGGGCGAAGTAGGCGACCTACCGTCTACCCCGCGATTTATCAGACCATTCAGTGGGCGTAATCAGGAGCTACTGACCTACCGACGGAGATGACTTAAATACTTTAGTTTCGGTTTTGGTTTTGGTTGTTTCGGTTTCGGACCATGACGGAGGCGCGCAGTCTCAGGCGAGGTGGAGCCCCGCGACGGGCCACCGAAGGAGCTAAGGCGACTGAGTTGAATGAATGAATGAATGGTCTGACTCAGACCATTCATTGGGCGTAATCAGGAGCTACTGACCTACCGACGGAGGCGGAGCAGTCCCCACAACAATATTTACGATTCTGTCCATATCGGTACATAACTCGAACGGCGCTGAGTAGGCACAGGCGAGGGTCGCACCGCTCCGGACGGCAACTCAGTCGCCTTAGCTCCTTCGGTGGCCCGTCGCGGGGCTCCACCTCGCCTGAGACTGCGCGCCTCCGTCATGGTCCGAAACCGAAACAACCAAAACCAAAACCGAAACTAAAGTATTTAAGTCATCTCCGTCGGTAGGTCAGTAGCTCCTGATTACGCCCACTGAATGGTCTGATAAATCGCGGGGTAGACGGTAGGTCGCCTACTTCGCCCATTCAATGGTCTGATAGAACGTGATAATCTCCCATTCTATGCATTGATAGCATCCGAATCAGGTGCCCTGGGACCCAAACTTGCAAAAATACATTATCAACCGAGCTGGAAACGTAAAAAAAAAGGGGATATTTACTCATGACCAATGAAAATGTCTCCAAAGAAACGGCCCATTGTGTGGTAAACGCTGGCCTAAGCGTTTGAAGCGTCGTGCTGTCAACCGTGCCTTCACGCAACATGTGTCTTTCAAAGTGTTTCATCAGGGCTTCTACTGAATGCTAAAAGTCATCTGTTAACCGGATTACCGTCAGCCTGGTGCCCTGTGATAGTGGTGTGTCGAGTGCGTCTTCCATTGTTTGTGGGGGGGTTTGTGAACGAGTGCATCCATGCGCGAGCTGCAAAGACTTTGCGTTGTGGTATGCCCATGGTGCCTTGACAGGCTCTATGCACAGCAGCCATATTGGGAATGAATTGGGCCCCTTCCTTACTTCCTTCACAGGTGTTACCAATAATACTAATTAAGGCTCTGTTCCATTTAGTGTGGCATAGTGGTTGTCTTATTTTCAAGGACCCCCCATAACTCTGAGAGTGTACAAATGTAAACATTTGTACGCTCTCAGAGTTACACACCCACCAAAAGGGGCCATTTGGGAACCAAAATGGAGTGTTTCTAGTGAGCCAACATGCACAATATCAGCACCCTGACCAGAATGGAACAGAGCCTTCATTAGTATCATTGGTAACACCTTTGAAGGAAGTAAGAAGAGGCCCAATTTATTTCCAATATGGCTGCTGTGCATAGAGCCTATTGATTCACAGTGGTGGAAGAAGTACTCAGGTCTTTTACTCACGTATAATTATCTAAGTATTTGATAATAATTAAGCAGGCTATTTATCTAAATTTAAGGGCATCATAAAGGATGTGGTGAAGGAGGCATGTCATTGTTTTTCTTGAGAGGCCAAATGTTTGAATGTTAGCTTGCTTAATGTTTTTATTGTGGATTTAAATGTCTTAGTCTTAGCATCTTTAATTTTTTTCTTGTGTTTTCTTATTTACACACAGCTCTAAGGTGTATTAAATACATAGTTCAATGTTGAAAATGAGTGTTATTTCCCTTTAATTCCTTTCCACCTTTGTGTACTCTCATTTGTGCATGTTTGGCTGTGTGTGCGTGTATGAGTGTGTGATGATCATAACAGGCTATTTCTATTTTCCTTCCTCACTGCATGATTGGCTTTTGAGTGTAAGCCTTTATTCTGCCGCCTTTATTAAATCACAGTGAAACAGTGAAAGAAAAAGAGAGAGAGAGGGGAGGGTAGAGAGAGAGAGAGAGAGAGAGAGAGAGAGAGAGAGAGAGAGAGAGAGAGAGAGAGAGAGAGAGAGAGAGAGAGAGAGAGAGAGAGAGAGAGAGAGTTTAAGCTGGTTTATAATCCTACAAAGTGTTCGTTCCGTTGTCATGTTTCTCTGCAGGGGTTTAGAATTTAAGCACTCCATAAAACTCTGTTCCAAGCTTCGTCATCCCAGCTCAGCCATCGTCTATAGGGAAGGAGGACATGGTTTATTCTAAATAACAACTATTAACCACTTAAACCTTATAGACTAGTTAACTGGATGTGAGTTAACCTCTGTACTTGGACCGCTTTATTCTCTGTCTGCACCAAATGTCTTCAACCATAAACAGCCGATGTGCTGTGACGCGATGTGATGAGCTTGTAGATCGGCTATTTATTTTTGGCAAATGTTCCCCCCAGGAATATGGATGCTGGGGTTCAAGTGGTTAAACACATGTATGCATGAAATCACCAACACTGTCAAAAATACGTAATTGGATAACCTGCCTGTATCAGCAACAACATGATGTGCACACAGCTAACATACGCAGGCACGCGTACAGCAACCCACGTACACAAATACACGCACACACACACACAACTAATGAATGCGCCTCATTAAGAATCTGCTCATTAGCCCTCATTGTTAATTACACTGTTAGTGTCATTCAACTAGACAACGAGGTCACCTTCATTTCCTCTGACATCCCCGTCTCCATTAATGTAACAATCTGTAAGTTGTATGCACGTTGTCTCTCTCCCAGAGAGGTAACTGCAATAATGTCCGAACTACAATAACTATGGCAGTTATTGTTTGACATTGTTAATAAGTCGGTGTACCCGATTTCTTTTGTTTTTTTGTTATATAGTATTAACACAACTAATTATAATGATGTTGTATTCTTTTAAATAAGATTGTAGCTTTAAATATTAGCAGATTGTTAGGCAAAATATTTACGGGATCCCTTCAAACTGGTTGTTGTGTAAAGTAGATGTATACTGTATAGGTCCAAGTTGGAGATGAATAAAGGGTATAAGAGCCCGCTGCAGTCTCACCACACCATGCTGTGATGTTTACACTGAAATAGACAGTTTGTTTATCTGGGCCATTAAAAAAAGAAAAAGAAACACAAACACAAACAAAAAAAAACAAGATGGGGTGATAACGGAAAGTGAAGCTGGCTAGCAAGCAGTTTCTGTGTATGCAAGTCCCCATGTTTGTATGTGTGTGTGTGTGTGTTTGTGTGTGTGTGTGTGTGTGTGTGTGTGTGTGTGTGTGTGTGTGTGTGTGTGTGTGTGTGTGTGTGTGTGTGTGTGTGTGTGTGTGTGTGTGTGTGTGTGTGTGTGTGTGTGTGTGTGTGTGTGTGTGTGTGTGTGTGTGTGTGTGTGTGTGTGTGTGTGTGTGCGCGCATATTTCAAGTGCCGTACAATCAATCACCTTCACATGTATTGCCCATGGGGAGTGCTGTGTAAATGAATAATAATAATATAAATTAAAAAATTAAAGAATATATAAATAAATAAACTTGTGCAAAATGACACTACCAACACATCAACACAACTACACAACACACAACATGTGCACTGCCTCTGCACTTATAAAGCATGGTGCTGTAATTAATGGGGCAGGGGAAACACACTGATATTCAGGACGCAGGAACATATTAGATACGATATTTAGAAAAACATACCTGAATGCAGCTCAGGTTCAGAGAAGGTTTTCTAGTTCATAACTGAATGCTGGGTCACACCAGCGAACAGTTATCAATCATAGCTTTTAGAGGGAGAGGGAGAAAGAGACGCGTGCGTGCATTCAGCGTGCGTGACTGCGTGCGAGTGCGGGTGTAAAGCATGGAGATGGATGATTAAACAGAAAGACCACCTTGGATTAATTGTCTTTGGCCTAAAACACTCCACAAGAGAAAAATAGCTTGTGTATTTTTCACTTTTCTTTGTGTGTGCGCGAGTGCATGTGTGTGTGTGTGTGTGTGTGTGTGTGTGTGTGTGTGTGTGTGTGTGTGTGTGTGTGTGTGTGTGTGTGTGTGTGTATTAGCATTCTAAGTGGATCACTCAGAGATCACTTCCTGTAACATCCATGGCCTAGAAACTGCCAGAGAACTACTGTCTCAGCACACTGTGAGAAATATGAGGCTGGCACTGCTAGCGTGCATCCACACACACAAATACACACACACATGCACTCGCGCACACACACGCGCACACACGCACGCGCGTGCGCGCGTGCACACTCACAAACAATTACACAGACACATCCTGTATACAAATAGGCTTAGTGGAATTTATAGATAGATGCTGTATCTTATTATGACACAACACAACTTACAGCAAACATAATATGCAGAAAAAAGAGGGAGTGTTACTGGTCAACAACAATAGTGTTGACCCAGTGCTTTAAGCAGCTCTTAAAGGATACAGTATGGCTGGTAGGCTACTACCAGCCATATCAGCCAGGAGTAAGAAAGAAATATTGTTTTCAGGTGTATCTTGTTGCTTTACACACTTGGCACCCTTCCACTCCTTTCCATTAATGGGGCCCACATGTCACTCCAATCACCGAATTGTGAAGACAAACGAGGGTGCCATCAAAGTTAATTAAGCTATTGACAAAGACTTGTCAGATCACATCAATTCATCTATTTCAATTAAGACAGCAACAATGGCTGCACTCTATTCTTATGGAGCTGCTGTTAATCCAGTTCTTTTTTCTATGAAGGTTGGTTTAAATTTACAGACAACACTAGCGTATTGTCTGTAACGTTTATTTATGTCTCCCAAACTTTTGTCACAAATATTGGCACTGATATCTAAAAAGTAAGTCAAAGTAATTGTCTGTGTTACTGCTCACAGTGTTGTCAGAATCAGTAGCAACTAGAATAAGTGCTCCTCGGAGCACAGGTCTCCGCCAGGTCACGTAGGTTATTGTGGGCCAGCAATGTTGGGAATTCCCAATCAGATGGAATATGAAAAATCGGACGGAACCATCTTGATCACTTGACTATAGGGATAATGTGTACCGATTTGCATGATGTTTGGACAACATTTGTATGAGTAATGTAAAAAAGAAAAGTGTTGCAAAAAGCGCCCTCCTGGTGGCGCTATAATAGGGCAATGTTCCTCAACGTAGTGCGAATGTGCGTGCAAAGTTTCACCGCAATCGGGCGCTGCGTTCATGATTTACGGCATTTGGTTCAAAACTAAATATGAAAATGGAAACAGATCAGTCTTGATCACATGACTATAGAGATGTGTACTATTTGCGTGAAATTTGGATAACATCTGAAGGCTTAATGTCAAAAAAAGGGTTTTACATAAGTCGGCTTCCTGGTGGCACTATAAAAGGCAAATGTGTAAAATGCAGGGCAAATGTTTTTCCTTGGCTTCTAGGGAGTGCACATACAAAGTCTTACACAGATCGGTGCAGTTATAGGTAAAAACAGGAATCAGCCTGTTATAGTGCCACCATGAGGCTGATTTGAAAAGTTTCAAGTGACATTTCTTCCTCGACCTAATGGGAATGTGTGTGCAACATTTCACGGAAATTGTATGCTGTGTTCATGATTTGAGGCATTTTGTTCAAAACTGAGTACTCCTGCAAACTTTGGAAGCCAATTTTAGCCAATCAGGCAGTAGGAGTACTGTCAACAAATGTGTTTTGCACAAATCGGCCTCCTGGTGGCGCTATAAAAGGCCCATGTGAAAAATGTGGGGTAGAGGTTCTGCTGTGGCATCCAGGGAGTATGTGTGCACTGCACAGTTTTGCAGCGATCAAGCCAAGGGTGCCGGATATTAGCTGTACACAGACAGAATGACACACGGACACACGGACGGACGGATAGGGTGCAAAACATACTCTCTTGCCATGCCTTTCGGCCTGGCGGAGACAATGATCAGAACAGTATAGTAGTCAGAATATAGGCCTACAGAATGCACATCCTTTCCTGATTCTGTCACTTCTTTTCCCTTCGATCATCTATTCCTCTATAATTGTCGCCGCCAGGCCAAAAGGCACGAGAGAGTATGTTTTTTGTGAGTGAGTGCGTATGTCTTTCTGTCTGTGTACAGTTAATCTCCTGCACCGTTGGCTTGATCGCAGCGAAACTGTGTACACACACTCCCTGGATAACAGAGCAGAACCTCTGCCCCAAATTCTTCACATGGGCCTGTTATAGCACCACCAGGCCGCTTTTTGCAAAACACTCAGAAAAACAGATTTTGTCCAAAAATCCCGCAAATCGGTACACAGTATCTCTATAGTCATTAAACGAAACGGGTCTTTCAGATTTTTCAGATTTCATCCTGATTGGCTAAGATTGGCTTTCAAAGTTTGCAGGAGTGCTACGTTTTCAACAAAATCCCTCAAATCATGAACACATCGTGCATTTTTGTGAAATTTTGCATGCACATTCCCACTAGGCCTAGGAAGAAATGCCACTTGAAATTTTTCAAATCAGCCTCATGGTGGCGCTATAACAGGCCGATTTGTGTCTTTACCTATAACTGCACGATCTGTGTAAAACTTTGTATGCGCACTCCCTAGAGGCCAAGGAAAAACCTTTGCCGTGCATTTTTCACATTTGCACTATTTCTCCTTCAGATTTTATCCAACTTTCACGCAAATAGGTACACATGATGTCTATAGTCATGTGACCAAGAGGGATCGGTTAGACTTTTCATATTCCATCTTGATTGGCTAAGATTGACATCTAAAGTTTGCAGGAGTTGCCCGTTTTAATCAAAATCACGAACGCAGCATCCGATTGCGGTGAAGCTTTGCACGCACATTGTTGAGGAACAAATGCCACCCTTTTAACATTGCCCTATTATAGCGCCACCAGTAGGCTGATTTTTGCAAAACATTGTTTTTTAATTACTCCTACAAATTTTGTCCTACACATTTTGTATTTTACTAATTAAATACAATGAAGTAGGCAGACAGGAACAAATTAAGGCAACTATTATCTCTACAGTACACATTTTACACATTCAATTTAAGATAAAATTACAAATAAAATAAAGTTTAATTAAAATACATGAGACATACAGAAATTAAACACACGCACGCACGCACACGCGCACGCACGCACGCACACACACGCGCACACACACACACACACACACACACACACACACACACACACACACACACACACACACACACACACACACACACACACACACACACACACACACACACACACACACACACACACACACACACACACACACACACACACTGCCCTCTCTCATTCCACACTTCTCTATCATGCCACATTTCTTACACTGTCATGTGTCATTTTGCCACCTCTCTTTCCTTCCTTCAATTCTCCTATCTTATCCATATCTTCCTCCTCTGTCACCCATGATTTCTCTGTCTCCTTCATCTTGTCCTCCCACCTCCTCCCCTGAAGGCGCAGTTGGTTTCGGAAGAAACAATTTCAGACAACAGACGAATAAAGCCATGAAATCGAGGTAAAGGCGAGTAAAGGAAAGATCAGTGTCAGCCCGGGAGTATAAGACAGAGAGGGGAAGGGAGATGTAATACGGGAACATGATGAAAACAACGGTTAAATCCACAGAAAAAAGTGGCCATTAAATCTAAGCCAATAGTGAAAGGACTACATTGCACTGTAGTAAACAAACTAGTGTATGGATGGCATTGAATGTGACTGTATTCAGCTTTCTATTGTAAAATTCAGGGTGTTGGTGGTAAGATGGTAGACTAATATGATTAGTGGGAAGCTCCTTTTTAGCTCTTTTCTTTATTGCTCTTCATGGGGAGACACACAAGAGAGAGACATGCGAGACCAACGTAATTCAGGAGATTTCCTTTTTCTTTTTGAGAGAGAGAGAAAGAGAGAGAGAGAGAGAGAGAGAGAGAGAGAGAGAGAGAGAGAGAGAGAGAGAGGGGGGTGTACTTTTTTTTTGCAGACAATGAGATACTTACTTCACTATTTATTTTCATCACAGTGATGTGTACTTACACCCAGAGTTTTCCATGTTCGGAGGAACATGGAAAACTGTGGAAAATATCTATGCAGTCAGCTCGATGATTCACACGTATAGATTTTGCAATGGTGCCATAGTCAGGTTTTCAGAAATAATGGAGGTCATGAGTTCCAGCACTCCCCACTATAAATCTTTGGGTATTGATGCATTCTGAGAAGAACAATAATCACTAAGGAGAGTGTTCCCAACTGAATTCCTGTGTGTTTGTTGTCTAGTAATGAACTATTTGACTTATGGCATTCAATGCCTATAAGCAATAATAGTCTAACGCCTAATATTGACATGACTGTTGCAGGGGAAAAAAAGCTTGTACTTGAGTGCACGCCTATGTCGTGCACCGATGAAATCTGCAAAGTGCAAGCTCACAGCGCGTTGCGAGCTGGTAGATTGACTATTTCAGGTGCGACACGGTACACAGGGTGTGCAACCAAGTAGAAATCACCATTTAGCAGCTCAGTGTGGCCCAGAGGGGCTCTTCTCTATCCCACCTCGCCTGCCAGTCATACTCTGGCCTCTCAACTCTGACCTCTACCCTCTCTGACCCCCACCTGCCTGCCATCATATATCTGCAGCTCCCAGGCTGCTTGTCTTTCCCGTGGCACACTACATCATCAGTGTCATGGTTCCTCGTGCCCTGCCTGACACGTTCCTGTGTTTCTTTGTCTGTCCTCTGGATGTCACTCTTGTGTCGTTGTCTGCGTCCTCGTTTGTGATTATTTAGTCCACCTGCAGCGATCCATTATTGAGTTCATTATTGAGACTACCTCCTGAGCTAGTTTGTGCTGGATCATTAAATGTCTTAAACGTCGAAAGCATTCTCCGTGTTGTGGGTTTCATGTGTAGCATTATAGGCTTGTCTGCTTGATACCTCAGTCTCCTTCTTCCTAGTATCTGCACAAGGGTCCAACAACCACATCCCTGCCCTCTTTCAAACCTTGTCTTTACAAAATGACATCCCGAGTCTCTTAAATTGCATTCGTGTTCCCCCCACTTGCCTCTTTTCCTTTCATCTTGTCCCTCCCACTGAGGATGCGTGGAGAGACAGTAACCAAAGTGAGAAGATAGGAAACAAGGATGTGTTTCGTGTTTAGAGAAATGAGACGTCCCTTCCTCTGAAGTGTCATGTGAAGCTACGTCAATTACCGCAGCACAGCTGCATCTGCTGCTAGCGTCTGTCTTATTACACTGACATAAACAGTAGCCCCCCACCCTCCTCCCCACCTTCATGACAACACGTACATGTATGCATTTGTACTGTTATTGAGTCATTTGTCATAGTTTGCCACACTGGTATACTGATGTGAACTGTTCATTGATTGCCTTGCTATGACATTTACTCACTGTCACTGTAATTAGCAGATTCTTATTGTCTCCGCCAGGCCGAAAGGCATGGCGAGAGAGTATGTTTTACCCCCTGTCTGTCTGTCTGTCCGTCCGTCCGTCCGTGTGTCCGTGTGTCCGTCATTCTCCGTCATTTTGTGTACAGCTAATCTCTGGCACCGTTGGCTTGATCGCAGCGAAACTGTGCACACACACTCCCTGGATGCCAGAGCAGAACCTCTGCCCCAATTTTTTCAAATGAGCCTTTTATAGCGCCACCAGGAGGCCGCTTTTTGCAAAACACATTTCTTGACAGTACTCCTACAGATTTTATCCAAACATCACGCAAATCAGTACACAGTATCTCTATAGCCATGTGATCAACATCATCCAATTTTCCATATTTCATCCTGATTGGCTACGGTTGGCTTCCAAAGTTTGCAGGATTGCTCCGTTTTCAACAAAATGCCTCAGATCATGAACGCAGCTTGCGATTTCCGTGAGATTTCACACGCACATTCCCACTAGGCCGAGGAAGAAATGCCACTTGAAAATGTTCAAATCAGCCTCATGGTGGCACTATAAATGGCCGATTTTTGTTGTTTTTGTTGTTGTTGTTTTGTTGAAAAACAACTGCCCTGCATTTTTCACATTTACCTTTCATAACGCCACCAGGAGGCTGACTTATGTAAAACACAATTTTTGATATTAAGCCTTGAGAATTTATCCAAATTTCACGCACATCGGTACACATGATCTCTATAATCATGTGATCACGATGGATTTTTTAAAATGTTCATTTTCCATCCTGATTGGCTAACATTGACTAAAGTTTGCAGGAGTGGCCCGTTTTGAACAAAATGCCACAAATCGTGAATGCAGCGTCTGATTGCGGTGACACTTTGCACGCACATTCGCACTACATTGAAGAACAAATGCCACCCTTTTAACATTGCCCTATTATAGCACCACCAGGAGGCCGATTTTGCAACACTTTCTTTTCTATATTACTCCCACAAATTCAAACATCATGCAAATCGGTACACATTGTCTCTATAGTCAAGTGATCAAGATGGTTCCGTCCAATTTTTCATATTCCTCTATCCATCCTGATTGGCTAATTCCGAACATTGCTGCCCCACAATAACCTACCTGACCTGGCGGAGACCTGTGCTCGGAGGAGCACTTCTTCTAGTTTTTTTTGGTTTGTTGTTTCAAGGTTGAACCTGATGTGTTAAGAGGATAGGCATTAGTTACCATAGCTTCAGTCTACACCTTTTTCGGACGGCAGAAATATTTAAGTTGTGTTATTGTGCTGTCGTCAACTACAGTATCTAAGCATCTGCCTCTTTTTCCAGGAGAATTTATATATTTATATGAACTCATTTCTATTATTGATTGCAGACAGGAATAAAGTCTATTCAACTGAATTCACTGTCATGAATCTATAAATTATATTCAATTGAAACACTGTAGTTCAGCAGTTCAGCAGCTGGATGTAGGTTAATTAGTTCATTAGTGTCATATAATGCTAGACCATTTTTTTTCTAATTCTCTACAATGATAAGAAGGAAGTCTATTAACACAATGGCCGCGTTTCCCAAACGAATTTGAGCTCCTGCGTAGCCTAGAAGCTGCGTAGGTGCCTCCACGCATCTGCGCAGTAGCAACCCCGCTGCGCACTATCTTCGTTAGTAGCAGCTGTGTGTGCCCAACGTCTCATCTAAATTGGCTTCAGTAGACACCATCTTCGTAGGTTCCGTTTCGTCTGTGCTAAAACTACATTCGTGAGACAGCATGCACGTGAAGAGATCCTGGACGTAGCCTACGTAAAGCCTACGTCAACTACGTAGTGCTATCCTACTATAGTTTAAACACCCTTTGCATACATATATCTATATATACAGGATTTTGCAAAAATACTAAGATAAAGTCGCACCTTTATCTAACTTACCTTTATATGAATTGGACACTTACATTTTTATAGGTACATTCTGTAATGTATTAAAATGCATTTTTTAAGGTGACATTTCAATGATCTTAAATAAACACTGCGGCCATTGTTCGCCGTTCAAAAAAATTCAGAGGATAGAGGGGGCGTCCCCCTGCATGATTGACAGCTTAACGCGTAACGGGCGACGCCTCCCCAAAAAAACAGACATATATACAACAAACACACTGCGACATGCCGTGTTGATAGCTTGCAGATCTGTTATTTTGGGTAGGGCGAGCGGCTGCAGTGCTTCGTCCTCTATGCATGAACCCGAAGTTTACAAATCGTACTCTCACGGATAATCCGATCATCTAATAAAAATATTAAGCACATGCCAAGTTAACTAAAGGTATATAAATGATGCTGAGCTAAATATGTTTCCTTAATTTCGAAGTTTTATAGTTAAACGTTATGATGAAAGTGCAGTCACAAGCTTGTGACACGTTGTGAGCTTGTAGATCTGCTATTTTCAAAAGATGTTTTAACCATTCATAAACATGGCGAGCTGTTGCGCTCGCCGAGCGCAACAGCTGTCACTTTGTGAGAGGAAAGTTGCACTTTCATCATAACGTTTAACTATAAAACTTCGAAATTAAGGAAACATATTTAGCTCAGCATCATTTATATACCTTTAGTTAACTTGGCATGTGCTTAATATTTTTATTAGATGATCGGATCATCCGTGAGAGTACGATTTGTAAACTTCGGGTTCATGCATAGAGGACGAAGCACTGCAGCCGCTCGCCCTTTTACGCACCGGCCCGGCCCGGCCGTAATATATATATATATATATATATATATATATATATATATATATATATATATATATATATATATATATATATATATATATATATATATATACACATACACACGTGTGTGTGTGTGTGTGTGTGTGTGTGTGTGTGTGTGTGTGTGTGTGTGTGTGTGTGTGTGTCGGTCTTTTCATAGATTTCATAGAACGATGGGTGTTACAGGCGGCCCAGGGCGCTCGTTACAAGATGCTTCGTAGGACAGTACTCCCCTCCTACTGTGGGCGGGGAGTATGCTGCGCGCATTCTGTCTCACGAATGTACTTTTACCACACACGCAGCCAGTTTAGATGGCACGCAGGGGCACAACCACCTGCTACTAATGAGGGTAGAGCGTAGGTTTGGCCGAGTCCCAGCTGTGTAGGAGACTCTTGCGCAAGCTGCGTACGGCCACGCATGACCTGAAATCTACGTGCCTGCTATGGTACTGCGAAGCATGTGACGTCACACGTTAGACCCGTCGTCGGACCTGCGACGATGCTCTACGCACGAGCTCTTTGGGAAACCCGGCCAATAGCTGGTGCATTTGCCACTTGTGCATAATGCCCAGGGACATACTGAAGCGAGAACAGGAGCATTCAAGATCAAAGATCAAATCAAGATCAAAGCAGAAACATGCTATCCAGTTTTTCATTTAGCCAAACTTAGCCACAAGCAAACGGTGGAATCTCAGCCAGGTATTGTAGATGAAAGAAAGCATACCTCATAGCCTCTGAGAATGTTGCCTGTGTCAAACCCATTTTATGGTCCAGGTAGTTCAGAGTCAGACATCAGTTGTTATTCCAAAAAGGAATGTGGAAAGTAACACAGTTTCCTTTATTTTGTACATGGAGTTGGACAGCGCACCAAAACATGCACAGCGCAATCCGTACATGCCAGTCCTGGCTGTGTACTTTGATGGCCAGAAGGACCTCATGACTGACTACAGACTTTACAGACAAGGCTGGTCACATGTGGTGCATTTATTGATCACCGTACTGGCTGGCACATGGCTTACAGTGTGGTGTCCTGGGCCTTTCATGTTACCAATAGGCTCTATGCACAGCAGCCACATTGGACAGAAATTGGGCCCCTTCCTTGCTTCCTTCACAGGTGTTACCAATGACACTAATGAAGGCTCTGTTCCATTTAGTGTAGCACAGTGGTTCTCAAACTTTTTAATTTCAAGGACCCCCATAACTCTCAGAGTTACACCCTCTCAAGGAACCATGAGAGTCCCTGGACCACACTTTGAGACCCACTAGTATTTCCAGTGAGCCAACATGCACAATATCAGCACCCTGACTCTGTTTGACCAGAATGGAACAGAGCCTTCATTAGTATCATTGGTAACACCTGTGAAGAAGAGGAGAAGAGGCCAGAAGAGGCCAATTTTTCCTCCAAAATGGCTGCTGTGCATAGAGCCTATTCTATGGTTTGTAGACTGGTGCACACTTGAGTGGAGAAAAGTGCAGCTCTTCGTAGGCCTAGGAGGTCATCCACTGGCCCAAACTTACAATAGCAGATTTGGCCATTTGGAAGGCTGCGCAACAAAAATTACCCCGGCCCTGGGGACTTGACCACCCACAACTGGAGCACTGGATGAGTTTGGCCAAGCATTATGGCTGGCCACCAGCCCAGTGTTCTCCAGGCATGTGGGTGCCATCTAACACAACTTAAAAACTTGTTTTATAACAAATCATTTTTCTTTTTTTTTACCAATCCAAATACAGTATATTTTTGTGTGGGCCTGCTAAGCCTGGAATCTAACTCCCTAAATGTTTGCCTCATCATCTGCCTGTGTGGTGGTGCCACTCACTATATGCCAGGCTGTGAAGAATCAATCCACTTCCTCCAAGTAGCTCCAGCTCCGAATATTATGGTGAGCCGCTATCACTGGGGTTGGCAGTGGATCAGGAGATAAAACTGGGAACCAGAAGGTTTGTGGTTCGTGGTGAGGCATGGGATGGTGTTTCTTGGTAAATTAATTATCTTTGGCATTGTGGCGCGTGGTTACATGTCGGCTTTCCGACATGTCGCCTTTCCGACGGTTACTAACCCTATACCTAACCCTAACCGCACGCGGAAGCCACGTAGTCGGAGTAGTGGGATGTCGGAATGGAAGGCGGTTACCTGTGGCGCGTTGTGAGCTTATAGATCTGGTGTTTTCACTATTTTCTGCTATTTAGTCATGATAGCGTGACATTGCATTTTTTTATCACAGAGTTAACGTGCTTGTGCTGGTGAGCAAAATATTGAGAGAACAGACATACAACAGTGAACTCACCCCCAGGCCTTATTGGCTGCTTGCCTCTTCCCCTTAAAGAGCTGGTCTTTCTAGTCTGCCCCTGTTAAATGAGACGTTTAAATGTTTCACACCTGTCAGTGTCGGGAAGAGCAACACATTATTTCACTCACATAACATAACAAATAATTATTAATATGTAAATGCATGGTTTATATCAGCGACACGTTGCTTCTTGAATTTAGAAGCTACTGTGGACCACGTTAATGGCTGCAATTTTGTTACTACCGTAACTCTTAAACAAACACAGACGTAAACTAGAAAAAGTGCTCCTTGGAGCACAGGTCTCCGCCAGGTCAGGTAGGTTATTGTGGCCTCCTGGTGGCGCTATAATAGGCCAATGTGAAAAGGGTGCCATGTGTTCTTAGGCCTTTCAAGCAATCGGACACTGCAATCATGATTTGAGGTATTTTGTTCCAGACATGTGGTTTTGTTAAATTACCTGCTGGTGGCGCTATAACAGGTCAATGTGAAAAGGGTGGCATTTCTTCCTCAGCCAAGTGGGAATGTGTGTGTAAAAATTAACGGAAATCGTATGCTGCGCGCATGATTTGAGGCATTTTGTTGTAAACGGACCTCTCCTGCAAACTTTGGAAGCCAATGTTAGTCAATTAGGATAGAATATGAAATATCAGACACATTCGTCTTGATCACATGACTGTAGAGATCATGTGTACCGATTTGCGTGAAATTTGGATAAAATCGGAAGGGGTAATATAAAAAAAAATGTTTTACATAAGTCGGCCTCTTGGTGGCGCTATAACAGGCAGATGTGAAAAATGCAGGGCAAAGGTTGTTCCTTGACCTTTAGGGAGTGTGCACACAAAGTTTTACACAGATCGGTGCAGTTATAGGTAAAAACACAAATTGGCCTGTTATAGCGCCACCATGAGGCTGATTTAAAAAAAATCAAGTGGCATTTCTTCCTCGGCCTAATGGGAATGTGCGTGCAAAATGTCACTGAAATTGCATGCTGTGTTCATGATTTGAGGCATTTTGTTCAAAATGGAGCACTCCTGCAAACTTTGGAAGCCATTTTGAGCCAATCAGGATGGAATATGAAAAATCTGAAAGACCCGTTTCGTTTAATGACTATTAATAGAGATACTGTGTACCGATTTGCATGATTTTTGGACAAAATCTGTAGGAGTACTGTCAAAAAATATGTTTTGGACAAATCAACCTGCTGGTGGCGCTATAAAAAGCCCATGTGAAAAATGTGGGGCAGAGGTTCTGAATTGGTATCCAGGGAGTGTGTGTGCTCAGTTTCGCTGCGATCAAGACAACGGTGCCAGAGATTAGCTGTCCACAGACAGAATGACGGACACACACACGGACGGACGGACGGACAGGGGGCAAAACATAATCTCTCGCCATGCCTTTCGGCCTGGTGGAGACAATAAGGCAATGCTTAATAGATATTACACATGGTGCTGTTAGAGATATTTATGACATAACAAAACTGGTTGTGGACTAAATAAACATAATTTAGGTTGGCCATGCCCTTGCATTAACATTATACATAAAAACGGGACCCAACATAAACTAATGGGCACTTACACTGTACCGTTTTCTGCCATCTCGTTCAAGTTTGCCAGCTGTAGGGGCAGCGCAATTGTCATGGCGTTCAGCTGAAAATCTTCCCGGAAGGCTGCTCTCATGTATCCTCAGTCATAGCTTCTAAAAGATCCCCCAGAGCCAAAATTAGAGCTTTGGGATGATCATTGAAATGGCGGACCAGAATGACCTATGGTTCAAGTGAGGATTGAGGAGTGAGGAACTATATTATAGAAATATTATATTCCATTCAGGTGAAGTTTTAGATCATTTATTAGGAAGATTTCAGCAGAGCAAACAGCATACACAGATCAGACAGAGCTCTCGGTAGAGCCAGGCCCCCTGGCCTGACCAACCTCATATGCGACACCTTTTATACTCAAAGATCCTATCCCCTAAATGTAGATAAATATAAACAGGCTATCCTAAGTAACAGTACCATAGAGCTGACTGGTTAAATTAGCAATGACCATGTATAGTATCACAGGACAAATGATTTGCTGACACAGAGTATGTGGATATAGACCTTTGTATCAGTTGTTGAATGACAGGAACAGAAGCTGTGAAAAGAACCCTGCTGTGTGGCTACCATTCTGGGGACAAAATACAGATAGGTACATAAATGATTTAGAACAGGTTGGCATTCTAAAATATCCATTACAGCTATCAAATGAGAGACTTCAGATGTAACCTTTACTCACAGCTAGTGTCTTAGTTATGCCCTCCTTTCCCTCCAGACCTCTGCTACAGCCTCTCTTATGACCAACTCAAATTTGTATTCCATCTTGTGGCGACAGAGTGGCGACACTAGCGTTGACTCCCATTGTAAGGATGGAATGCGGAAATGCTCAATGAGGAAGTTCCAATGTTTGGAACTACAGCCCATAGCGGCCCGCTTTGCAGCGAGATCAAAGCGTGTCGTAACTCTCTCTCTCTCTCTCTCTATGGGTCTGGTTTCACCCATCTGACAATCCACTCTCTCATGGCCTTGCATCAGGCATTAAAGCTTCTAAGACATATTTTTCCCTTTCTTTCTTTTCACTTGATTCTTGAATAAAAGTATTAACCCTTTAAGGCCGGGAAGGGAACGCATCTGTGTCATTTTAAGATTTCTTTGGCTATCAAAAAAATAGCAGATATACAAGCTCATAGCCCGGCACCGAGTGCTGCACTATGAGCTTGTAGATCTGCTATTTCTTTGAAAAATTGTGAAAATGTGTGCAAATCTTTAGTTTGAATATATATATTATGCTTTTTTAAAGCTAAAGTTTTTAACTCAAATCTTTGCTTCTGAGGATTTTACAAATGTCTTCTAAATCCTAACAGTTTTTTTCCCTAAAGTTTTTTTCTTTTTTACTTAATATGTTGCTATATTATCAATGGTTTTCTAGCTTTTTTCTTGTCAAGGACCCCCAAAATAATATGTATTTGTCTAATATATAATAATAATATTTTGTTCCAGGGACCACCAGAAGCAAAGATTTGAGTTAATAGTGTATATAAAAGATTTGCACACATTTTCACGATTTTTCTAAAAAATAGCCAAAGAAATCTTAAAATGACACACATGCGTTCCCTTCCCGGCCTTAAAGGGTTAAATGTACCAGTGCCACAGGGAGTCACCCCCCATCCCATACGTTTCACCACTGCTTCCCTCCAGGACCCTCAAGGAAAAGCCTTTCAATCCACCAGCATGTCTCCCCAACACCAGTCTCCCCCATGCCTCCCCTTTAAGCCTGTTTCGTGCCAGAAAAAAGCAAGGGAAAAAAAGCAAGCAAGGCATCAGGCTTTGTTTCTCTGTGGCAGTGCAGGGCCATAATAGAGCAAGCTCTGTTATGGACTGACACCAATTGTGAAGAGGACCGTCTTAACGCCTACTCCAGAGGCCTGGAGTAGGCGTTTAACCCAAAGGTGTATTTATTGACAAAAACATGACAAGACATTTAGGAGAAACACCCTAGGTCTAGCCTCTAACCCTCAGCTCTCCTCTCATGAAATGGCAGCAGCTTTTTATAGCCAGCTGGAGCTAATGAATCTGGACTATACCATTTTACTGCACCAGTCATAGGGGTGTTTCTAAAACATATAATAAATACCTAACTAAACATACAATAAATACATGAATATAAATAGCCTTAAAACACAAGTATTACAAGTCTCATTAACTACACAGGTTATTCAATAATTCCTTCTT
Organism: Gymnoscopelus microlampas; assembly: GCF_963454915.1. Taxonomy (NCBI): domain Eukaryota; kingdom Metazoa; phylum Chordata; class Actinopteri; order Myctophiformes; family Myctophidae; genus Gymnoscopelus; species Gymnoscopelus microlampas. The sequence continues at coordinate 52,299,998 of NC_139945.1, forward strand.
AATACTACAACATAATTTCCCACTCATACCAGCACATCATAACCCCCCCAGCTATCCTAATATGGTCCATCCCAATCATGCTGAAACACACAGGCAATTGTTAGGTATTCAATCAGACCTTAACAATAAAACTTATATTGCACCTCAACCATATTGCACCGAGTCTCCATTGCACCTATAACACACATTACACTTGCCCATCATGATTGTCAACACTTTCTCCCCAGGTGGAACTCGTTGGCTGAGTGGCCATCTCAGTCATCAGGGAACAAATCAATGTATTCAACAATAAAATAATGACTGTGCAAAATACGCTGTATTACAAGTGCTAATACTTTGTGCAATTAAATCAACTTGGGTTCACAATATATGCGCAACATTTGTAACAGAGGTCCTCTCTGTTACACACTGTCATACTGATTTGCTTAAAGGACCACTTTCTTTAAGCAAACCACCTATTTTCAACCTATCTTCATATAATTGGTCCTCACTATAGAAGAGGACCTGGCTGAGATGCACTTAAGTTAGGAGAGAATATCTCAACTTGTCTTCGCTAATATGACCCCAAGGAACAACTTAGGACCTGTGAGAAATATTCTATCCGGGGGGAAATACCCAAAAATGACCACACCCTTTTTAAAATGACCACACCCTGTGTGCTACTTCCAACATGGCTCTATCTTCTAAACTGTTGGTGCTGAAAATGTTCAGTATACCCATGTTTAGGGGGACATAAAAGAGTGTAACATTTCTAATTTCGATATTACAGCTAAGATATTACAGCTAAGAAACAGTCAAAACAGCTAAGAAACACAAAAAACGGTCAACGTATTATTGTCCAGGGACATATTAATATACTACTGTATATACTAATATACTAATACTCATTATTTTATAGTATGTTTTGCACCCTGTCCGTCCGTCCGTCCGTGTGCGAGCAGCTGTGCACACACACTCCCTGGATTCCAATTCAGAACCTCTGCCCCAAACTTTTCATAACGCCACCAGGAGGCCGATTTGAGCAAAACCCATTTTTTTATATTACTCCCACAGATTTTATTCAAACGTCACGCAAATCGGTAGACAGTATCTCTATAGTCATGTGATCAACACGGATCTGTATGATTTCCCATATTCCACCTATTCCTACCAATGAGACTGCAGGACGCTGCCAAAGACATCAAGAGCTGCCAGCCATCAAATTGGTGCTATGGGAACTAACACACGGGCATCGGTCACGAGGCCGTCGGCCCGTCCCACATAAACGTGGATGTACTCAAGTAATTTGCAGGAGCGCAAAGTACCGACGAGCTGGACAGATGTATGGAGAACCAGGATGACTTGAAGCGACAATGGAGGGCTTGTCTGAGGACCACCTAGAGAGAAATGCACGACTGCTATTTCAGCATGAAAAAAAATCTGGAAGAGAAATACTGTAGTTTTTATTAGCTTAGAATCCACATCAATGATGTCATTAGGTTTCTGAACTGTCCATAGCCCTCCAATGAGATGCAGAGCGAGTAGACAGAGAATGTGCCATATTATAAGGAGCGTTAGTAACGACCAATTATATGAAGATAAGGTTGAAAATGGGTGAAATGCTCCTTGAACGCCGTTCAATCCCAACCTTCCAAAGATGCCATTATGCTCAATATGTTATCCTTGCATGAAATGTCATACTATCTAGTGCAGGATCTCCTCCTCAACCAGCACCTGAACTTTTAATACAAATGCACATCTTGGCAGATGCCTATAATGGGAAGCTTTGAATGTTTTCACGTAATATCCGCACCTGTCAAATCGAATTCAACAGTACAGATGACGCAGATGCTGGGATCATGCTTTTCAACAGGGAGTTTGAGTATCTGTACTTTATTGAGCATTTTCTTTTGTATGTTTCTTTTTTTGGAAGCTATAGACATCAAGTCATAATTTCCCTAAACTAAACTGGCTAAACAAAATACCAACACAACAAATGACACCATGTCACTTCATTCATTCACTTGTTGCTGCGCTTGCAACTTTTGGCAATGACAAATGCCTGAGGGACAAATGTATACACACCCATATAAGTTAATTGTTGTATAAACAATGAGCTTGAATATGAGGACATGTTGCGATTTGACATGTTCCTAATATGAGTTACTAATTTTAAAATCACTCTTTAAGAAACGTATTCATGGATTAAACAAGTGATTTCTGCTAATGTATTCTAATGTATATTCAAATTGCCTTGTGGGTGGACATTGGATGGACGTTGGGGGGGAAGTTGTTTGTGGACGGTGGGCATCACAAATGTAACATACCCATATACATGTATGGAGAGGTGGGCATCACAAACATGCGTCAAATGTAACATGCCCATATGGGGTTGCGTCGTTGTTGCTGCTGGGCACAAACATCTCACTCTTCCTTGAAACCCTCCCTGCAGGTTTCACCGCAGCCTGTAGCAAAAAGTTCTTCCTCACGGAAGACGTGTTTTTTGCTGCCAACCGTCTCCACCTCGGGTCGCCGTCTCTCTGGCCGTCCTCGGTCTCTTCAGATGTCACCACACTCTTCTCGGTCGGCACCCAGTCTGTTCCTGGTTGTCACTGGGACTCCCACTCCCAGAGTTCTCAGTCAATAAAACATCGACTGATGCACTTGGACACATCATCAGTGTTGTTACGTGGAGTCACTGGGTGTTTCGGGTCTTGCAATAGAAACTAACCATTGTTAAAAGCACACAACTTGTTTCAGGACTCTAGAACCCTAGTGACCCTTTTCTGGGCATGTCATAGGCGAACATTCCGTGGAAATAGGCAAACGTTTTGCATACATTTTGTAAAGAAGGTGGACAATCAGCGAAAATATCTGATATTTTTGTTCTTGATGTACAACAACATAGTTTAAGTGGTTAAGGTCAGCCTGAAAGAGGCCAGATAATGGGGATAGGTTTGTGTAGCGTCCACATGTACACATACACACACACACGCACGCACGAACGCACGCGCGCGCGCACGCGCGCACACGCACACGCGCGCGCACGCACACACACACACACACACACACACACACACACACACACACACACACACACACACACACACACACACACACACACACACACACACACACACACACACACACACACACACACACACACACACACACACCGCCACAGAACCATGGACCATTTATTATTGCGACTATATAGACCTCAATTGCTCTGGTCTGTTTCCTGCTTCCCCACTCCATCATATCTCTCAAATTCACCACCAGTCAGGGACAGACAGCAATTGCCTGCAATTTACCTTAAAAAAATATATATATATATATATTATCATTAAACAAGGTGCCTTTATCTCGCATAACGAGGGCTTGGAGCGCAAAGGGCGTAAGTGAAATTCTCAGAATTTTACAGGACAGCTTTCCATTGATTGTAATTATTTAGTTAAAAGCAATATAGCAATATATACTTTGATACAGATTAGGCTTCAATTAATGTATTTTGAAATATATATATTTTTATGTTGTTTTTAATTAAATTATTATAATCAATGAAAAGCTTTCCTGTAAAATTATGAAAATGTCACTTACGCCCTTTGCGCTCCAAGTCCTCGATAATATATTTCAACTGCGTAACTAATTAACTCCAACTGATGTGTCTAAGTTATAAAGGAATTAGTACAATGAGCAAAATACACACAGTTATCCTACAACATTGCTGCATGAGTACTCACAGGATATATAGGCCTATATATATATATATATATATATATATATATATATATATATATATATATATGTATGTGTGTATATATATATATATATATATATATATATATATATATATATATATATATATATATATATATATATATATATATATGTATGTATGTATGTATGTATGTATATATATATATATATATATATATATATATATATATATATATATATATATATATATATATATATATATATATATATATATATATATAGTCCATGGTATCTATAAGAAGCCTCAGTGATTGGTGTTTTCATTTATTTTTTGGGAACATGAAGAACCTGGAAGAACCTCAGCTTGTGCTGTATTCATTAGGCTTACTGTGCGGTCCTTCATGTGGAAAAGATTAGCCTAAATAACATTTTCTTAACAATTCTGATCAAATCTGAAAATCGGATATCACGTTCTTGTTTACGTACATTCCATCAAGGGATGGGATAAGAGACAAAATGCTAGAATTTTCCATTTTTATTTCGACAGAAAGAAACAAGCAGAAAAAAACAATAACACATTTAGCTGGACAATGACATTTCTTAGGTGTGAATGTAGTCACTGAAGTCAGTTTTTCAATAAATCAATTGATGATGGATGTTCATGTCTGTGTGGCCATTTGTACATGTGCAAAATGAAGAATATTCTTGTTTGTGTGCATACAATATATGTTCAGTACGTGTATTTGTAAACCCATTATGAGTGTCATGGTGTTGATCTCTCTCGTTCTCTCTCTATCTCTCTCCATCACTCTCTCAGTGTATATATTGGTCTGTCTGTCTGTGTTTCAAAACAGTGTTTTCTTGTGCGTGTGTGCGTGTGTGTGTGCGTGCGTGTGTGTGTGCGCACGCGCGAGTGTGTGCGTGTGTGTGTGTGTGTGTGTGTGTGTGTGTGTGTGTGTGTGTGTGTGTGTGTGTGTGTGTGTGCGTGTGCCCGCGTGCGTGCATGGATGCGTGTGAGTGAGTGACAGCCCTAGGCAAGTCAATTTGAGCTAGACAGACATACATCACCCATCCTGAGAGGCCTGTGAGGCCATTTTTAGAACAGACTGACAGGACAGGCGTAGGAGGAGGTCTCCCTCAGTATGTGTGTCCCCCGCCCCCTCTCTCCTTCTCTCTCATCCACTTCTCCCTGCTCTCTCTCTTTTTGTCTCATTCTCTCTTGCTGTATTGCCATCTCTCTTTCCCCTTAGCGGAATCTTTTTTTCTCCCTTTTTTTAGACGTGTCCTCCTCTTCTTTTATCATGTCCTCTCCTACTGTCCTCTGCTGACGCTCCAGATAGAGAAGGCATTTGGGTGGTCAGATGGTATTTCAGTGATTTATTTCATTGATGTCCCAGGCTGTTACACCCATTAAGCTAGTCTCCATATTTCATTCATGTAGATTTGATAATGGTTGAAACTCTTCTCCAATCATAGCGGCTGTGAGGCCAGCTAAAAGTGTCCATGAGTTGGTTCTGCAGACTGAGTCTCGGATTTCGTTTGTCTCGTTCTTTTTGGGCTTTACACCAAGTTTATGCCAGCAGGTCTGCATTGGCTTCATTGCTGCCATAGTTTCACAGAGTTTTTGGAAAGATAGATGAACAGAATCATCCAAAGGTAACGTTAGCCCATCATTAGCCTGCTGGCTTGTGCTAGGTAGTGCAAACTGATCGGAGACACTAGAAGTGTCGTCTCCATTCTGCTGTTTTGCAAGTTACTTTGTTTCCAGCACAGCAATTCTCTGTAACATACAGTAGTTCTCTATTTTGCTCTTTTGCGATTGACAAACACATTCCGGATTAGTCCACCTGATTCGGATGCTATCAATGCATAGAATGGGAGATTATCACGTTCTATCAGACCATTGAATGGGCGAAGTAGGCGACCTACCGTCTACCCCGCGATTTATCAGACCATTCAGTGGGCGTAATCAGGAGCTACTGACCTACCGACGGAGATGACTTAAATACTTTAGTTTCGGTTTTGGTTTTGGTTGTTTCGGTTTCGGACCATAACGGAGGCGCGCAGTCTCAGGCGAGGTGGAGCCCCGCGACGGGCCACCGAAGGAGCTAAGGCGACTGAGTTGCCGTCCGGAGCGGTGCGACCCTCGCCTGTGCCTACTCAGCGCCGTTCGAGTTATGTACCGATATGGACAGAATCGTAAATATTGTTGTGGGGACTGCTCCGCCTCCGTCGGTAGGTCAGTAGCTCCTGATTACGCCCAATGAATGGTCTGACAAATCGCGGGGTAGACGGTAGCTCGCCTACTTCGCCCATTCAATGGTCTGATAAAACGTGATAATCTCCCATTCAATGCATTGATAGCATTCGAAGCCGGTGATTAGTCAATATAATTCAGTCTCCTCTCCAGTTAAGCCGGGAGGGTTGTTTTTGGAGACTTCTCTTGAGCTATTGCCAGAACCTTTTGGGATGGACATTAAATCCATTCAACCTCTGGAGAGGTCGAGCTCTGAGGGGAACTACAGCAGTGGTTGTCGAGATCATCCCTATAGTCTATGTAGCTGAATAATTTTGATACACTTGTCTAGACAGCACGGCGTGGTTAAGGAGGGCACAGATTTTCACAACCCTCAGTGGGATCATCATTTGTCAGGGAGCTGAGCTACAGCCAAAGAAAGTTTTCATGCATTTATTATTATTTATCATGGATGATTTATTTCATTGTTATTGATTGATTTTCATTGGTTATGATTAACCCCTAAAACCCCATATGGTTGAGCTGAGTCCCTCAGGGTGTCAGCAGTGTCTTTTCTGTTTTCTGTTATTGTGGGCAAAGCTTTCACTGGAAATAGCAGATCGAAAAGCTCACAACGCGACGTGTTGCGTCACATTGTGAGCTTGTCGATCGGCTATTTTCAGCTAAAGCTTTGCCCACAATACATATGCTGGGTTTAAGTGGTTAAATTATTACCTGTGTAATGTATAATGCTAATCACTGGATGGTCTGCATGAGCTTTGCGCAGGTGATTCCTGTGTCTACAGTATATTCTGTGACTAGCTCTGAAGTGCTTCAGTTGCCTGCATTCAATACAACAGGTGTGAGTATAGGCACCGGGCTAGTAATAATAAAAATAAACTTTATTTACAGAGCACTTATCTGATTTACACCCGCCCAGACACTCACAGGAGTACAGCTTAGATGTATTTCAAGTATTCAGTTGATATTTTCATTGTCAGGTTAGGCACCTTGTATCTCCATATTTCATCTTTTAATGTTTTTTTTGTTTGTTTTTTCAGAAATGAATGCCCTGTTTTATAGTACGTTGTATGACAGCATCACGCAAAAATAGCCAATCTACATGCTCCCAACTTGTCGTGATGCATTGTGAGCCTGCAGATCTTTTCGTTATTTTGAACATTTGGGAAATGCTTGGAAGTTGCCCAAAATAGGGACAGCAGATTATATATCTGTCTGGGTTTTATAAATATTTAACCAGTGAAAAGTATAACAAGAACTACTGTACATCGGATCCATTGGAAACACATGCCGGTTCTTTTTTTCCATTTCCTGAAAAGTGGGTTTTGGACATACAAGATTTATGACCGACAGCAACAACATTTACAGTACTGTAGACATACTGTAAGCTTCCAGCTTACAATGAAAGATATTAAGCACCGCACTCTTATGTCTGAGAGAGAGAGAGAGAGAGAGAGAGAGAGAGAGAGAGAGAGAGAGAGAGAGAGAGAGAGAGAGAGAGAGAGAGAGAGTTGAGGGCAGGTGGCTGCAGTGAATAAATGAAGAAGATAAGATAAAGTTTTATTGCCCCCAAGAGGAACATTGTCTTGGGCAAAGTGTTTCACATGGTTAAAAAAAGTACAGTACATAGAACAATAGAATAAGTTACACAATATAGGACAGGACAATACAGCAACAATAACGACAATAAGTGCTTCTGTCTGCAATGCAGGTCCATAGTGTATCGTGGAAGCTAGTTGTTTTAATATATTGTATTGCTGCAATATACTGTGTTGTATTGTATTATAGGAAATGGGAGAGAGCTCGGCTCAGTGGCCTCTAGTAATGCAGCCCAAAACAGATTACAGGCTGAAGTGTATGGCAGGACCCTGGCCCAGGGGCATGGGGGGGGGAGCGGCTTCCCTGACTGCCACTCCAACGCCAGGATTTCTGAATGTGACACAATCCAGGCCAGTGGAAGCCAGTGGAGGGTAGCATAGGGACGGGTGTGATATGGGAGAACTTTGGCAGGGTTTAAAGAACAGGCAAGAACAGCCTGCAGCATTCTGGATGAATTATAGAGGCTGGAGAGAGTACATTGGGATCGCAGCCAGGATGGAGTTGTGGTTGTCCAGAAGGGAGATGTCGAACGCCTTGAACAGGACAATGGACAGGTAGGGTTTGGAGTATGATGTGGTAAACATGACACATGCTTGAGGTCTGGTGCTGGGTTTGTTCTAGTATGTAAGCATAGTTTGAAACAGTTTATTTGATCAGGTTAATAATACGGAATTCAGATTGGTTTTCAATGAGGACTTTCTTGATTGCCAACTTTGAAAGTGCTACACAAATACCCAGCCACCGGAGTACTGGAAATGCTTAGCTGACTTCAATGCTGCACAGTGCACAGTATACTGTACAACAGTGACCTTTGAGAAAACACTGCAGTGGCCTTTCAGTAAACACTGCAACCTCCAACAGTAATGTACTGTACCTCCTTTGTGGCCAAAGCTAACCTGAAACCTTTAGTATTTGACATACTGTACTGTGTGTGAAGAAAACAAGACAGTCTGGTGTAGCCTCTCTCTCTCCAATCTTCATCTATCAATAGGAAGTTACAAGGTGCACATTCTGTGAAAGGATCAGCGTTCAGCGGAAAAGCCGTGCCAGTAAAGTCATGATGGAGGAGCTTTGGAAATGTCAAAGCTATTGTGTTATGTGCAAAGTGGATGTACTGTAGAGTAGGAGTGAGGGCAACATACATCAGTTTGCATTGTCAATCTGAGCATGGGCTTCGGTGGCTATAGCCACCAATGTTTTATCCAAAGCCACCAAAAAGTATATATTTTTTGGGGCGGTGTAGCCGCCCCCTATAAGTGAGCTTTGGACACCGACCAAAAAAATTGTGTACCCCCTAACCCTTCCATTGTTAATGCAAATCGATACTTTTTTCATATCAGCCAATCACATTACAGCTAGTGTCATCACCACTAACTGTAATGTGATTGGCTGACTTTGCAAATTCAGGACTGTGATTGGCTAGCGAAACACATGACACATGTGCAGCCCTATGAATAGCAGTATGGACTTTAAAAAAAGTCATTTAACATTTTTTTAAAGTGAGTCATGTTGTGATGACCACACACCGCCCACTTCACACTGGGTGTGATTTTTTTTATTTCTAAATTATATATCTATATCTATATACAGATCATTACAGGAGCAACAAAAAGTAAGCATATTACAAATTCAATAGTGTACTGTATATTGCACTAGCCCCAAGGTTTCAGTGAATTCAGTCAGTCTGCAGTGTCTGCTCTGGTCTGGAGTGATTGACAGCTGACATGACACGCCTGCTTTATTTACTCACCATTGGGGCTAATATTTCTTAGCCCTCAGGCTCAGCCCTCACTGGCTTTTGACCAATGACAGCGTTTCTGTGCTTTGTTCTAGGAAGTGAAGGAGGATTAACAATGGCAGGTGGCAGTATTCAAATGAATGAAGTAGATTATTTACTTTCTAATACATTTTCTCTCAAGTTCAGAGATCGGGGCAATGTAGCTGTAGAATATAACTCTCGTAGACGTATTTATGATTCTGACGTTTTCAATCTACGAGAGTTGTAGGGTTCACCCCCCATGGACACAGGGACTTTCAGCACTATACCCCGTAGACACTCCAAACATGTACAAATTGAAAATAAAGGTGCTTACCCCCACGCCCCAAATGTTAACTCTCGCTACGGGGTAGTAGTTTAATGTAATAATCCATATCTTTCAATAAAGAAGTGTTTTAATGCCGTCTGTGGCCGATTCTGTCGGAAGTTCCCAATGGGCGGTAGTGACGCGCCCATCTGGTGAAACCCAGAATTACACTCAATGTAAACAGGAAGTAAACAATGGTGAAAGAATGGCATTCGGCCACAGACGGCATTAGAACATTAAAACAGACGGTGAACCCTACAACTCTCGTAGATTGAAAACGTCAGAATCATAAATACGTCTACGAGAGTTGTATTCTACAGCTAGAGGCAATGGACATTTAAATAACAAAAGGAAACACGACAAAGAAAGGTATCGTGGATTTGCTTCATTTATCTGACAAAGTTAAGAAACATGATCGCTGCTTTAATCACATTGGAAGTTGCTCAAGCCGTCATTCATTGTTGGGGAAAGTTAAAGGAGAGATCCGGACATTTTAAGCGTTAACTTGGTATCTGTAAAGTGATGCTGTTGCTGCAGGGTGAACTATGGGTATCATATAGTATAATGGATGTCTTATAGCCCCACCACCCAAAATCACCACCAGCCGCTAGTGACAACATATCAACAAGCTGCTGATTAGACTGAGTGAGTTTCAATAAGCGTGAAACGATCATCCAAAAAAAAAAAGAATGGGCAGATGAATTTAACAAAAAATGATAAAATAAATGGCCCACATTGCCTGGGGGGGCTAAGTCACCAACCTAGTAGAGAGTAGACCTAGCTCCACTTCTGAATCTGAGTATTAAACCTGGGTTATGACACACAGTACAGTTATACATACTCAGAGACAAATGCTTTTTTAGATGGCTAACCTCTTCAGTTCCAAAAAAGTCAATGGCATCATCCCTGCATAACAGCGATACAACAGTACAAGGTGCACTGCTTTACAAGAACAGCATTGGTGTAACTTTAAGAGATTCACTGGCATTTCCTGGTTTTACTCAAGGTAAATAAAAAGAAGGTACGGTCATTTGCGTCATTTTTTCTATCCAGCAATTCCCTCCGGCAGATTCGTCGCACTGGGAGGCAAACTGGAATACATTGGAGTCAAAGAGAGCCAGGTGGACCAGCGTATGAACAAACCCTATTTCTGAACGACTTTAAAAAAATACTTGGCCCAGGAAAATACAATAATGCATATCACTGTATTCGATGTGTACACTGTATCATTTTATTGAGGTATCTAGAGAGTAATTTTCTGAACGTCAAAGTATTTCTAAGCCAAAAACGATACACGCTGCTGTTTAGATGCATCAATAAAATCATACAGTGTGCACATCGAAAAACAAATGATTAGAAAATAACCGCTCTCATTGACTCCAATGTATTTCACCGAACTTCCGGTTCCAGTTTTGCCTCTCAATGGCACCTGCCTGGCCCGTGGACTGACTGTACCCTCTTCGATCATAGCCTGTTTTACACAAGGCATATTTGAATAGGCAGCATCACTCAAGCCTGACTTGGGGAATGACACATGCATAATTATGAATATTGAATGCACTCCATTCATCTAGCTGAGCAGCACACCAATCTAAAATAGGTACAGTAGCCTACCAAACCCCTGGATTACCGGATATGTGTAAACAGTGACATATCCTCTTCTCTTTAACGTAGGTTTTAACGTGGTATCTTTCTGTTTTGTGATGTGACATATTAGCGTGCACTCTAATTGTATCTACTTTTGTGGGGACATATGGACATACTGTACGTACAGTATGCAAACCCTGTTCTAGGGCCTCCAGCCACACCTCCAAGAGCACCTCCAAGAGGTTCAGATTGTAAGTTGGCAATTTCCATTGTGTGAAAATGTGAAATTATGGTAATTAAAAAACATATCTAGTGTGATTTTTCAAATTGTGCCATTGGGAATGGTTGGTTCTGGCCTCAAATTGGCTTTTAGCTGTAAAGAATGACTCATTCTACCCAGAGTTCTTCTCTAGCCATTCAGTCTCCTCACTGCCTCTCCAGCCTTCTCTCCCTCTTCTATTGCCAGATGCCCTTTTCTTGCCAGCTTTGATGTTTCCTTCCTTCTCTCCTCACTCCTGTGCCTTTTTCTAATCCAGTTAGCTCCCTCTCTGCACCGCCCCTCCCTCGTATTCCTTCTCTTTCAAAGTCAGGTGAAACCTCCACGATTAGCAGCTGCTCCTTTCTTTCCCCTACACTTTCCCTCTCTGCCCGCTTATAATATGATCCCCCTGACTTTACAGAGAGCCAAGCATGATATCTTAAATGAGAGAGAGAGAGGGGGGAGACAGAAGTTATGATGGTAGAGGGCCTGAGGGGGTCCAATTCAGTCATTATAGAGGTCAGTGGAATCTGTAGAAGTTGAGGGATTCATACTGATGAAGCTATTGCACAGACATGCAAACTGTAGATGCCAATCTTAGCCAATCAGGATGGAATATGAAAAATCGGACAGATCCGTCTTGATCACATGACTATAGAGATAATGTGTACTGGTTTTGGACAAAATCTATAGGATTAGATATCAAAACAATTGTTTCGCAGACATCGGCCTGCTGGTGGCGCTATAATAGGCCAATGTGAAAACGGTGGCATCTCTTCTGCAAAGTTTCACAGCAATCGCATGCTACGTTCATGATTTGAGGCATTGTTTTTGTTCAAAAGGGGAGGGACAGCGAGTACATTGCTGCCGGTGAATGTAAACGGAAGCTGCCGGCGGCGGAGCAGCGGCCTGCCGGCGGAGGAGCGGCGGGGCGGCAGATGCTGCCGGCGGAGAAAACTGCAGACTGGGCAGAGAAAACTGTCTTATTTGCAGTTGATCAATATTGATTCATTTAAAATGAATAACTTCTTTTAAAAATATATATATATACTGTATATTTTTCAGATTCATTAGGACTATTTAAAATGAGGGACCGTCAGTCAAATTAGTTCCCCCAGGGCCCTGTGAAGAAAAAGTCCTACGAGGTGTCTATCCCTCACCATGTTCTAATCTGTGTAATATAGTATTAATAACTCATATAATTTGTCAGGTTTTAATAGTTTAGATTTTTTTGTGGTAAATTAAAAACAACAAAAAGTAAACCCTAACCTCAGTAAAACTATGCCTAAACCTAACCTCCGTAAAACTATGCCTATAGCTATACCTAACCCTAAACCAACCCTAACCTCAGTAAAACTATGCCTAAACCTAACCTCAGTAAAACTATGCCTATACCTAACCCTAAACCAACCCTAACCTCAGTAAAACTATGCCTAAACCTAACCCTAACGTCCACAAAGGTCATACGTACACTAGACAGGCAGAATCAGACAGACAGACAGAGTTTGACAGACGAAGGAGTGAAATATGCGGACACACGGTTGCACAGTGAAACAGAGAAAGAGGCATGTGAACCAAGGTGGACATAATGTAAAGCGACAGTGGCAAGGGGAACTGTGAAGGTAGTAATTTTTTAGTAATTTAGTCATTATTTCTTCCTCTATTCTTCCTGTCTGCCGAGATAGAGAGCAGTTCAGTACTTACCGGGGCATGCATGCCAGGCAAATGTCTTTGCACCTAAACTAAAGGCTAAGTGAAGAATGCTTTTAAGATGCCTGAAATGTAGAGGCAGAAAGAAAATTCACATCTGTTAGGTCAAACCACTCTATACGTGGATTTCAAGGTATTTTATGTCTGTCATGATAAATTGAGACTAGACTGGAGTTGTGGTGAAACAACCATAACATGTACACTTGCATAGTCTACATTGGGGTCCAAGAGATGAAAATGGGGTCCTTGACATTAAAAAGTTTAGAATCACTGGCATAGGTAAAGATAAGAAAGCTGTGTGTAACTTGTTCTGCCACATTACAGATGAGAACTGCACAGTCTTATTTTAGCTGCAACTGCAGCCAGCTGCCTCTCTACTGAGATGAGACAAGGGAATGCAGCCAGACTCCCAGCTCTCTCCGTGTTTAGATAACTAGTGTGGCTAAAAGCCAACACTGAACATCTCCCCTCTCTCTCTCCTTTCCATGTTGTAAACTCAGGTGAATGTTTTCCTCCTTTGATACAAGGAAGCTTTTGAAAGGAAAGGACATCAAGTCCGTCCGTTCTCAATAGATATATGACGTGACACTCACGGGTGGCAAAACGGAAGTTTGGTGAATAGGCTATATGCACAGCAACCATTTTGGTGAGAAATTGGGCCTCTTCTTACTTCCTTCACAGGTGTTACCAATGATAATGAAGACTTTGTTCCATTTCATGTAGCACAGTGGTTCTCAAACTTTTAATTACAAGGACCCCCATAACTCTGAGAGTGTGCAAATGGAACATTGGTTCCATTTGTACACTCTCAGAGTTACTTTTAAAATGCACAGTATCAACACCCTGACTCTGTTTGACCAGAATGGAACAGAGCCTTCATTAGTATCATTGGTAACACCTGTGAAGGAAGAACAGGCCCAATTTATCTCCAAAATGGCTGCTGTGCATAGAGCCTATATCATTGCATTGGATGGAGCCGGCTGGAGCAGCTCATGAACAAACATTATTTCTGAATGATTGAGACCATTGTTAAATAATCGCTTCTGGAAAATAAAATAAAGTCACTGATTGACAGCTGTCTGCCAATCAATCAGTCAACACCTGTTGACAGCTCACACATGTGCCCCCCCCCCCCCAAAGCTTCCTTGCTTTGATAACTCCTGTGTTCTCTGCCTCTTTCTGCAAGCATGCTTCACCTCCTCTTTACCCTCCCAATTGCCCTGCCTGTGGCAGAGACAATTCACTAATTTTAAGTTAAAGCTACAATCCGTAATCTTTGTGTGTGTCGCCTGTATCCCTTTCCTGGCGTAGAGAAGCAATTGAACTACAATAAATGGTGAATTTCAACACATTATTACCAAGGAAATTACATTTCCTGTCCACACAGAAATACGTACCAAGTGGACTTTTGAGGTTACTAAAAACATAACTGCTGACCCGGGGTCCTATGTTCCCCGGGTTCTATGTTCCCCGCTGTCCTAGGGAGAGCGGGGAACATAGGACCTAACCTAAACCTAACCCTAACCTTAGTGGGGGAACATAGGGATGACCCCACTACGCCAGTTGGAATTTCACCAACAACCAATTAAGGCTTTAACTTTAGAAAAGGAGGTTCGTAACAGAGCTTAAAGAACTGGGTAGGGAGGCTCAGGAAAGACATTTTATTCAAATTCAATTAAAACGTCCTGTAACAATTTAGGCCACAATAAATTAGTCATGGTCTTCCTCAATAAGTTACGTGTGTTCTGTGCCTCCACGACGGGATGTGCGTGTGTGTGTGTGTGTGTGTGTGTGTGTGTGTGTGTGTGTGTGTACACACACACTACACACAGTACAAACTCACTTTCGATCCCTGATACACTGTCTGTCTAGTTCTAATAAATCAGTGGGTTTAAAACATTGCCAGGTTAAATAAATACACATTTTCAAGAACAAGTTAACATTATGTGCGCGTAATATCTAAAAACACTTACCACGGGGCGATCAGAGTGCAGCGCACCTTCGCAGAAAGCTGCCTCACTTACATCTATAGTTTTAACCATAAGCATTGCACATAAAATACACTGCTTTTAAAGAGCACTGGTACCACACCCACAAACACCTGCAATCAATGACACAAGCAATGAGTCATGGTGTCAATGACACACCCACATAGACACCAGTAGGAGTACAATAAATGACACGTTAATACTCCACCCGGTTACATCCAGGAATGTTGTTTTTTTGCATGCCTACAATGCATGGCCAAAAATATGGATAGGCAGAAATTATAATAACAGTCAAATTTTATAGTATAACAGTGTTTATCTGTCCTAATGTTATGAATAAAACGTCACAAAATAATTAGATAATAGCCATGTGTCTGTTTTGTACTATTGCTTATCTTACTTCTAGGAACAGGATGGACCGATGAAATGTCAGAAACATTGCATTAATTAATGCTTGATGTCATGTCCATTTAAATATCAGGAGTGATATGCATAGAAAAGAAAAGTACAATAACCGGCGTTGGTTAGAGATGCATTAGAGATGCAGGTATTTACAAAGATCGCTATTTCCATTTGTCAACAAGGCAGTTCAAGGCAGTAGGCCTACATGTTGGCATGTATCTAAATAGAAAAAGCTATCACTATAATAATAAATAAGTAATAAATACAAACATACTAACTTGAAACTTCAAAGCAACTTTCACGAATTGCCATTTCCTGGTTTTTACACAGACAATGCCAATTCAACTTCATGTTTGGGTAATGTGATTGGTTCATGTATCCACCAATCCCTTGGTCCCAAACAACTAGTGTAATCTATTTACAGTAATCTGCTAAATTGATTCCCTTCACTCCTACAACCTTTCTGGTGTGTACAATTTCAAATATTGAGTCTAGCCTTTACCAAGTTGATGCTGTGCTACAGATAAGTGGTGAGATTGTCAACCATGGAACAGATAAAGTCAGTGATAATGAACTTCATTAAATGTGGTTGATGCCCAAACATCTTGGGAATCTTGGATTAACCTTCTGCAGTAAAATTATCCCACACAGTTGTGAAACTACATATCAGGTGGCCGTAGTTGAGTAGGTACAAGAGAGGCCGCCTGGGAATCAGAAGGTCCCTGGTTCGTGTCCCAGCTCTGACCTACATGTCGATATGTCTCTTCCATTTTTGGACGGCAGAGCGCAAGCGTGCCGTCCTAATGAACACTTTTCAGGCTTCTGAGGAAAAGGGGGAGTTAACCTCTGAAGCCTTTTAAAGAGAGGCGGGGCATAGGTGAAAAAGGGGCGGAGTTGGGTAAGGATAACTCTGTTTGTAGGGAAAAGGGTTTGCTAAAAAAGGGTCTGGAACGCGTCATCATTAGTTCTTTGCCACCGATTGGTTGCTGCAACTTGGATTCATGCAGGGAGACGCCCCCTCTTTGCTACGAAAAATGTTGAACGGCCGCCATTGTTGCCTATATGGGCACTGCAGAGAGGTAGACAGACTATGGAGGCATCAGAATTTTTTATTAAATTATAGAATGCACCAAAACATTAATAAGTGTCGACTTGAATCTATTTAAGCCACAATAAAGCCCCGATTTTATTTTTGATATGTTTGGACATATAGTACAACAATGTGCAAACACAGCAGCAAGATTTGTGAGTTGCTGTGATAAGAGAAGGATATCAAACGGAACACAACCACCCTAAAGACTAATCATTGTGTATATTCCTGCACAGTGATCTTAGTACATAGAAATTGATCTATTGAAGATTCTGACTTTCAAATGTATATATTTTTTGTTTTGATTGTATTGTTGTATTGTGCTTTCTGCTTTGGGCAGCACTTGTGCACCAGCGTGGTTCTGAAACAATTTTTAATAGTACCCTTCTGCGTAGTAAAAGCAGACATGAGGCTATGCTCTGTAGATACATTATCTGTTCCCTTTTTATGTACATATTAACCTGTACATGTTCTCAAATAAAATACATAGTCTTTCTACATA
Source organism: Gymnoscopelus microlampas (assembly GCF_963454915.1). Lineage (NCBI taxonomy): Eukaryota > Metazoa > Chordata > Actinopteri > Myctophiformes > Myctophidae > Gymnoscopelus > Gymnoscopelus microlampas. Next base: position 52,317,175 of record NC_139945.1, read on the forward strand.
AAATGATTATATGCAAATAGAACCGCATTCTTTCACATGGCTAAAATGCATAGGCCATTCTATCATTATGCAGTGCTTTCATTCAATGCAAATATAACCGAATCCTGATGATGATGGCTCAGGTCACCAGTTGCCTCACATGTTAATGATCACATTATAATATGGATGGGCATAGATCATTTTACTCCTCTTTGAGCCTGATGAGTTTCCTTTTTTTATACACATAGTAACCTGTAAATGTACCTTGTTTTCAAATAAAAGACATCTTCATGTGACGTTGACTTACAGTGGTTACTTTGGAGATTTTGATTATTACAAAACATACAGTAACCACTTCAGCCCATACATTTCGGACATTTGAAAATAGCCGATCTACAAGCATTGTGAGCTTGTAGCTATTTTCAAATGATTATACATTTTATACATTTGGAAGTTTGTTTTTGCAGTTGGCTTTTAACATTGTTGATGTAATTCATTGGATGTGCCGCAGTGTGTACAAGCTATATAGTAGTGTACCCTGTTGGATGGGTCTGCAGACTGGTAGTGACCCAACCTACATGGTGAATCTTGGCCACGCCCCCCAAACCACTCCCCCACCCAAGCGAACTTTGCCAGCCCTATTCTGCTTTTAGCTGACAGAGATGAAGTACAACATTGTGTTGCTGATTAAACTTCTTTAAATAAATAGCTGCCTATGTATACACAGACTCACCTTTTTCAGACACATATACACATTATTTTTCAAATAGTGCGTCATTTATTTAAAACATTGCCAAACATAATTAATCTAAATAAAACAGATACATGTTTGTTAGCTTGTTGTACTAATTTAGTCATTGGTCATGGCAGCGTTAGGAGAACTCCTAAACGCGACAGATCAGAGCTTGTAAATTGGCTTTAGGATATGGAATGTGGGCAATCAAAACAGTCATAATACGAATCAAATTTACATGAAGCAAAACATATGACAAACATGACAATGTCATCTAATGACTCAAACCAACGACGCAGTACCCCCACACAACTGCTGTATAGCATGTAGCCATGCTATAAGAGCTGAGCTAATTTGTAAATTTCAGTGTGAGCCACGCACTCTTATGAAATCATGGTCAATATTGCTTAATTTCTGCTCAATGTTGAACTGAAGTGAAGGTCTGGGGCGCAGGTCGTGGGTAATGGAGACAGTGGGCCACAAGATGTGGTTCGTGTAGATCACTGGGCCGATTTGCAGACTGGAGTTGAAGACTGTATACAGCTCGAGCATGGTAAATAACAATAACCTTCGTGTGAGTGAATCACTCTGTCTCAGCACAAATACAATTACATACAAGCTGACATTCTTCAATATAAATGCACAATATTTGAGCGCCATCATGTTCACACATTACAACAACAATAAGGCTGTAACCCTTTCAGGGACATTAATCACTTATACAAAATGTGTTGCATCAATGAAGTCAATAATATGCTATTCAATCTGTCGCATCATACACATGAACATAGTTAATGCATCTGTATGTTTACACATTGAAATGTGACCGTAGTGGAGCACAATAGCATAAGTACAATGTCACCTTAAACATGTAGGCTACATTTGTTGTTTTATAGCGATAGTATATAAATGAATTTCTTGTCCTATGTATTCCTTTTTACGTTACTGTATGTGTTGTTTAGCATAGCATAGGACAACCACAAAGTTCAGGTCAGCTGCTTGTAACATCGCATCCGGGGTACTAGAGTCAACGTCATTGTCAAGACAACATAGAGAGTGTGTGAATGGCCCCTGCTGGACTGGCTGCTTTCCCAGTTAGCAGTACTCTATCTATAGTTAGCAGTACTCTATAAAACGTCACACAGGTTTATACACCTTTAGCTATGAATTGCATTGCAAACTGACGTGATTCAAATAGAAATTAAATGGCATGGTGTGGACTGGCTGCTTTCCCAGTTAGCAGTACTCTATAGTTAGCAGTACTCTATAACATCACTATATCACACAGGTTTATACATCTTTAGCTATGAATTTTATTGCAAACTGACGTGATTCAAATAGAAATGAAATGGCATGGTGGAAAGAAGTGATCGAATGTTTTACTTAAGTAAAAGTATCAATACTGCGATGTAGAAGTACTGTATTATGAGAAAGGATCCGGAATTAATGTGCTTCAGTAAAACTATTAGTATTAAAATGTGCTTACAGTACCCAAAGTACAAAAATGTTTGCAAATAGCAGATGTGCAGCTCACAACGCAAATCTAAACTACGACAAACGAAGCGTTATTCTCTGCCAGGCCTTGAAATACCAGTACACACATTAGCTTAGCTTTGGGGCTCCACATTAGATGTAGATGAACTGCATAATACACAGAAACACTCGAAAAGAAAATAACGTCAATCATACGACAACATACATAGATATAAGCAACATATACGAATACAATGAAAGAGTTTATCCCATAGAGTAATAACTATTATTCATGCATATTCATCATACCAACCATCTATGCTAACTGTTGCGTTGTTTGTCGTTGACGAAAACAACTATGTGCGCACGCGCAAGATCAAATATGACGTAAAGTGTTCTGGCTTGAGGACCAAAGCAATCGATCACAGACTCAACAAATGACACTAGTCAATCCAAGATCTATACATGACTATATCGTGTAAACGTATATTGTAACATTGTGTTAAACGGACTGACAATAAGGAACTGACAAAAATTATTCATGGCCAAAAGAAATACATGAAACAATTACTTAGGGACAGGTGGGGTTTCTTGTAAAGAAGGGTACACCTGGAGAAAATGTACATATATATTATATAAAATGCCACGACCCTGTATACTGACTTAAAAAAAAACAATGACCATCTCCAAGTGATAACATTAAACATATTAATTATCACTGCATGTTGTCAAAAACCTATTCTCCCATGATACATTGTTATATTAAAATGTGACATCAAGTATTGTTATTTAACACACACAACTCACTCACACATCTAAACTCTACACTATTTGTTAGGCTGTAAACCTGCAAACAAACACAGAAAACAACACAACAACAATTACTGACATGAAATATAATATACACAAACTGTAACATATCAGGAATAAATCATAAAACGTTGTGTAAACACGCTCATGTTTATACACACCGTTGGTCGGTCTGCCGCTTGCAAAGTTGCAAACGTTTGCGAATGTCGCAGTTACAACAACACCGGAACTAAACCGGAAGTCGTCACACAGACGCATGCGCAGTCCACATCGTTACTGCTGTATATATTGTCAAACTACTAACTTATCCCTCTGAAAATTACACAGTAAACATATAAATCACTCAGTCACGTAGGCAACACTTTCCTCATACAGATACACACGCTAATCCGCCTAAATAAAGAAAGTAAATAAAATAAACTCCTCGAAAACCAGAAGTGACGTCGCATTAACCATAAATCACACAGTCCTGCGCTCAATACGAACACCCACTGGGTGGCGCTAGAAGCCCTACATAAGCAGGTAATAGTCATACAACAATTGTAATAATTATAATAATACTTTTACTTACAGATCTAGTATTTATATGTTGTGGACTGGTGTTGATACTTACTCACTATTGTCTTGAGGTGATAATGACCACTGGCCATTAGTTTCAAAGTAATTCACACATTAACTACTTAACAATAGAGCCGTTATTTCATTCGACGCCCGTGCATAATAAGCAGAGGTGGACAGAGTACTCTATCCCAGTACTTGAGTAAGAGTACAGATACTTCCTGCTTAAATTTACTCTCAGTCAAAATGTTACTCAAGTAAGAGTAAAAAAGTACTTGCTTTTAAATATACTTAAGTAATCAAGAGTAAATACTTTTAAAAAGACTTTAGTACAAGTAAAAGTACATTTCTTATTTTTCACATCAATGAATTGCTGTATTTTTTTTTGGCTTTTTTTTAATCACAAGTCAAATTAGTGCAGGTTTGATTCAAAACGAGTAAACTAAATGGATATCTTTATAGCCTAGTGGTGCAGCACAAAATAACCACAAAATACTAAAATACAAAAAATATGTATATATAATATATATGAGTCCTAATAAAATAAAAACGTTTCCCCTTTCAGACTGTATGCCATACTGTCTGAATGGGGAAACGTGACTGAAAGACATACAATTTAGGCGACTGACTATAGCAACATTGTATGCCTTTCATTGTTTTCAAGGCGAAAAACCATGTCACTCTGCCTTTCATGAATATTCAAGGCAAAAAGGCACCATATGTCACTGCTATGCGCTAACTAAAAGGGATCTGAAGTGTTATGTTTGCATCGACAACTAGTGTTGTCCCTATCTACAAATTACACACACACACACACACACACACACACACACACACACACACACACACACACACACACACACACACACACACACACACAGAGTAGGCTACTCAAGTAAATTTGCAAATTCATCAGTTACTGTGCAGATCTGATAATAAGCCATAATAACAAATAAAACAAAACAAACTAAAATAAATAACTTTCTACCACTTACTTTTCAGATATGAATTATGACATTATATAAAATACATTAGCCACTAATGGTCCTATTTTATACATAGGCTATTTCAAAGCCCTATTTTATATGTAGGCTATTTGAAAATAACCGATCTACATGCTCACAACTATTTTCAAACATTTTTGTACTTTTACTTTTGGTACTTAAAGTACATTTTGATACCAATACTTTTGTACTTTCACTCAAGTGAATTTTGAATACCGGGCTTTTACTAGTAACAGAGTACTTCTACCATGTAGTACTGATACTTTTACTCAAGTAAAACATGTGAGTACATTTTCCACCATGCTAAAATACAGTGGTGGAAAGTAACTAAATACATTTACTGTACAAGTACAGCTGCGCCGTCCACCATGACATCTATGTCATTCTTTCTTGTTCTAAAAAAAAAATAAGTGGCCAGAAGGTCAGTTGGCTCTCATGCATTGAAGGAGGCATGAGCTCGGCCCTGGCCTCCCTAGGTTGGCAGAGGGAGTGTAGTGCCCAGGATTACATAGAGATTGGCACTGGGTGTAAAGAATAGGGTTACAAAATCGTAGGATAAAAATATATATATATATTTTTTAATCAAGTCGGTTTTAACATTACAAAAAAAAATCTTTTAGACCTGTAGTATCAAATACGATTCAAATCGTAAAGGACTATAGACCTGTAGTATCAAATATGATACAAACACTTTTGACATCATAAAAAACAAACTCCAATGCTAAATTTTGAGAGCTCATAAGTGTATTCAAGTTATCCAACACTTATTTAAAAATATTAGTAAAGATATACTAGGAAAACTTGCCCGAACTGCTTAAAAAATAATTGTTTGTTAGTAGTGCATCAACCTCTCCTGTTTAGTTGATGGCAGCCATTTTGGGTCAGACCACCTGAGGCTCTGTAACTACCTGTAGTGCAAATGGTATGGTCCAGGGGGAAGTGGGGGTGTGTCAGATATGATACAACAGGTTCTTGGTCCAAGTATTGATTACACTGATTTATTAAAAAATCAGTGTAATGTGTGTATCATATATGATACGTTTGGTGACATAGGGATAAGGGAAAATCTCAATGGCTGGGCTAAGGCACAAATGTATTTAGTTGTGGGTACAACTTCTACACCATGCCAACCCTTCTCTGTCTATTAGGGTTGTGCGCCAATTGGCGATGACTTGCAAAGCTATTGAATTTTGTGGACATACAAGAGACATGTAAGATTCTTTGTCCCATTATACTAGTATAAATGGTCTACACATAGTTGACATTACCAACAACATTTATTTTTGTTCTGCATGTTTACAGACACCTCTGAGCAACCTCTCAATACTTCTCAGCACATTGGTTGCTGTGGTTACAACGTTGTTATCCTTTCACCGTACCAGTTCTTCACGTGATATGAAAATATCATCATACCGGCAGCATTGTCTCAGAGTGCCAAGAAATCCTCAACCTTGTCTTGTTTTCCTCAGGGCCACCTTTTTTTGGTTGTCATTGTGGGAGTCTCACCAAGATGAATAGATGTTTTTTTGTGGCGTTGTGTGGTCACATTTTTTTCAGGACATCTTTTCTGCTGGTCACTGAGGGAAACTGCTGAGGGGGTGTGGGGGGGGGGTTAGTGTGGGGGGGGGGGGGGGGTGTGTGCACAAATTGGTTCTCTGCATTACCATTCAATAAGTCTTGCCTAGCCAGACAACTATTCCACAATCTCCGAATGCTATCCACAAGTTTCCAGCGGAGAGTGGGCATCAGTTCCGGTTGTACAGTAGGCTATACATATGCGGTGCCTCCGCCGGATATGTCCCCCCACCAGGCCTGTGCATAGGGTCTGTGCCCCAGTAAATTCCTGCGGAAACAGGTGGATAGAGTCTGGAACAACACCTCCCGAAATCCAAGGCAGGAAGCTGTCATTTCTGTTCACGAAAAATGTATTTTAAAATATCTTTACAAAAAGATAAAATAATGCAGCCAGCTGCTCCGTAGGCTTTAAAAAGAACCAGTGTGGTGTGCCACTGTGCCTGGTGCCTATTGTTTTTCAAGTTGCAAAGCGTGAGGAGGTGCACTGTGCCCTGTCTGAGCTGGGCCCAAGAGTTGACAGCAGATAAAGTGGCCAGAAGTGTTATGAACCACAATTCAGAAGGAATGATGGGATCATCATTGAGTTTAAAGGGGAGCCACAACTGCAGCGTGAGAACAAATCACATCCAAGTTTGCACTTTGGGAGCACACAGCTTTTAGAAGAATGATACTGCTGCAACCAACCAACAAGGGCATATACAGTAGCTGTGTCAGAATCAACATCATGCTGGTCCTCAACATGATCATTGATGAATGAACACCGCACAGGGGCCTTGATGGATTGCATACTGTACCTCAGATCACTCAAGTGGGCGACATATTTATTAACTAGAAAAAGTGCTCCTCTGAGCACAGATCTGTGCCAGGTCAGGTAGGTTATTGTGGCCTCCTGGTGGCACTATAATAGGCTAATGTGAAAAGGGTGCCATTTCTTCTAAGGCCTTTCATGGCAATCATGATTTGAGGCATTTTGTTACAAAAATGTGTTTCGATAAATTAGACCTCCTGGTGGCGCTATAACAGGCCAATCTGAATTCGGGTCAGAGGTTCGGCTTTGGCATCCAGGGAGTGTGTGTGTGCACAGTTTCGCAGTGACCGGGCCAACAGTGCGGGAGATTAGCTGCTCACAGACGGACGGACGGACGGACGGACGGACAGACAGGGTGCAAAACCTAGTCTCGGCCATGTCTTTCGGCCTGGCGGAGACAATAAACTGCATTATGTAGCTTTTGCATGAACCAAAGACATTGACATTTTTAGATGCGTGTAAGGGGTAATGATGGCCGTGGGCAAATATATTCAGTGGATATAGGTCTATCTCTTAGTTTAGGGATCCGTTAGGCTCACTGCTGTCACTGTACATTGCTGACAATGTTAACATCAATCTAAACATCCGCACACTGTTTAAAAAAAAAACGTATTTCTGAAACTGAAAACTGAACTGAAACTTTTATTACTGGCGCAACGTTTCAACCCTTCTAGGTCTTCATCAGGCAAATATCAACGAATACTTAATTAATTACTCTGAAGCAGGAGAGAGGCAAACAACTTGTTTGTTGTACGCCTCACCCACAATGTCATTGACATTGACATGTGGAAGGCCTTGTGTCTGGCCAGAAGCTAATATAAACAATATTCCCCACAATTAAGGGAATAGTAAGTATCTCTATGTCTCCCTCAGAGGAGCCCTTCATTGTCACTTCCAGTCATCCCGGTTCGCCATACATCTGGCCAGCTTGCTTGTACTTTGCTAGCCTGGGATCCAGACTGATAGCTACGTTTGGCGTTTCTTTTTCTCACTTCGCGTCTGGAAAGTCTCCTATCTCCGTGCTCAAACAGGAGAAAACAACACGTGTTGGTTCTCCACCACAAAGCAGCACCTAACCTCGCAGACAGTCTGGGATGCCAGATGCAACCACAACATGCCAGCCAGTAGCAGTGTGCAAGTCTCATTGTTAACTTACAACTTTAATTGTAATTGATGATTGGATACTTCATGAATAATTCATGTTATTTAGTATTAATAGTTGGCATAATGTTTATCTTAATTAGCATGACATTTCCACATTTCCCATAATGCCTGTAATGGATAGAGAAAGCACAAAGACAAAAGTGGTTACTCCCTATACTCCCTAGAAAAGTAAGAATTGAGTTGGGGAAACACGTTATATCTCTGTGAACAGAAACTGACACATATTTACCAAAGACATTTCTTTGTCTGATGTCACAACTATGTCATTAATGACAAAATAGTACAGTATTAGGTACTGTTTGTGACACCCTGGGACCAAGCTGGTAAATGGTTGCAATGTATGCTGTTTATCAAAGTCAACCAACCAGTACATCTGTGGTTTGATTTCTGGGCCGGGGATATACTTTTTCTGTTACTCTGTTCTGTTCTCATTCTTGCTGACTGTCCTCTCCCTTTATTCCCCCGTTTAGACACTAAACCGGCTAGGTCTTGCCCAGCGTGATGATGCTGATAAATGCCTCTGGTGTTCAATCCTCTGCTCCCGCAACTGTGAAACTACTTCTTCTTTTTTTTTGCTAAACAATTGTTGTCTCCGCCAGGCCGAAAGGCATGGCGAGAGAGTATGTTTTACCCCCTGTCCGTCAGTCCGTGTGTGTGTGTGTGTGTCCGTCCGTCCGTCATTCTGTCATTTTGTGTACAGCTAATCTCTGGCACCGTTGGCTTGATGGCAGTGAAACTGTGCACACACACTCCCTGGATGCCAGAGCAGAACCTCTGCCCCACATTTTTCACATGGGCCTGTTATAGCGCCACCAGGAGGCCGCTTTTTGCAAAACACATTTTTGGACAGTACTCCTACAGATTTTGGCCAAAAATCCCACAAATCCGTACACAGTATATCTATAGTCATTAAAAGAAACGTCTCATTTCAGATTTCTCATATTCCATCCTGATTGGCAAAAATTGTCTTTCAAAGTTTGCAGGAGTACTCCGCCTCGAACAAAATGCCTCAAATCATGAACACAGCATGCAATTTCCGTGACATTTTGCACACACATTCCCATTAGGCCGAGGAAGAAATGCCATTTGAAAATGTTCAAATCAGCCTCATGGTGACGCTGTAACAGGCCGATTCGTGTTTTTACCTATAACTGCACCGATCAGTGTAAAACTTTGTATGCACACTCTATAGAGGCCAAGGAAAAACCTTTGCCCTGCATTTTTCACATTTGCCTTTTATAGCGCCACCAGGAGGCAGACTTATGTAAAACACATTTTTTTGATATTAAGCCTTCAGATTTGATCCAAATTTCACGTAAATCGGTACACATGATCTTTATAGTCATGTGATCAAGACGGATCTGTTTGATTTTTCATATTCCATCCTGATTGGCTAACATTGACATGTAATATTTGCCCGTTTTGAACATAATGCCGCAAATCATGAACGCCGCGTCCGATTGTGGTGAAACTTTGAATGCACATTTGCACTACGTTGAGGAACAAATGCCACCCTTTTAACATTGGCCTGTTATAGCGCCACCAGCAGGTCAATTTTTGCAAAACACATTTTTAGAACAAAATTTCTCAAATCATGCATGCAGTGTCCGATTGCTGTGCACGGCCTAGGAATAAATTGCACCCTTTTCACATTGGCCTATTATAGCACCACCAGGAGGCCATAATAACCTACCTGACCTGGCGGAGACTTGTGCTCCGAGGAGCACTTTTTCTAGTTGACACAAGTTTTTAAAGAACACAGATTTCAGAGAATAGGGATGATGTGATCTCTGGCACGAGTGTGAGTTAGCATGCATCATATATATATAGTAATCCTTGGAGCACAGGTCTCCGCCAGGTCAGGTAGGTTATTGTGGCCTCCTCGTGGCTCTATAATAGGCCAATGTGAAAAGGGTGCCATTTCTTCTTAGGCCTTGCACGGCAATCGGCCACTGCATTCATGATTTGAGACATTTTGTTCAAAAAAAATGTTTTGCTAAATTAGACCTGCTGGTGGCGCTATAACAGGCCAATGTTAAAAGGGTGGTATTGGTCCTCAACATAGTGTGAATGTGCGTGCAAAGTTTGACCGCAATCGGATGGTGCGTTCATGATTTGCGGAATTTTGTTCAAAACAAGCCACTACTGCAAACTTTAGATGTCAATCTTAGCCAATGAGGATGGAATATGAGAAATCAAACACATCCGTCTTGATCACATGATTATGGAGATCATGTGTACCGATTTGCGTGAAATTTGGATCGAATTGGAAGGAGTAATATAAAACAAATGTGTTTTACATAAGTCGGCCTCCTGGTGGCGCTATAAAAGGCAGATGTGAAAAATGCAGGGCAAAGGTTTTTCCTTGACCTCTACGGAGTGTGCATACAAAGTTTTACACAGATCGGTGCATCGGTTATAGATAAAACATGAATCGGCCTGTTATAGTGCCACCATGAGGCCGATCTGAAAATGTTCAAGTGGCATTTTTTCCTTGGCATAGTGGAAATATGTGTGCTGAATTTCACGGAAATTGCATGCTGTGTTCATGATTTGAGGCATTTTGTTCAAAACGGAGCACTCCTGCAAACTTTGGAAGCCATTTTTTGCCAATCAGGATGGAATATGAAAAATCTGAAAGACCAGTTTCGTTTAATGACTATAGAGATACTGTGTACCGATTTGCGGGATTTTTGGCCAAAATCTCTAGGAGTACTGTCAAAAAATATGTCTTGCACAAATCGGCCTCCTGGTGGCGCTATAAAGGGCCCATGTGAAACATTTGGGGCAGAGGTGTGTGTGCACAGTTTTGCTGCGATCAAGCCAACGGTGGCGGAGATTAGCTGGTCACAGACGGACGGACACACGGACACACACACACACACACACACACACACACACACACACACACACACACACACACACACACACACACACACACACACACGGACGGACGGACGGACGGACAGACAGACAGGGGGCAAAACATACTCTCGCCATGCCTTTCGGCCTGGCGGAGACAAAGATGGTGAAGACATGAGGGCAAGGTGCAACAGTTGACCCAATAAGATATTTAATGAAATACTTGCCCTGATGATGATAATAGCCATTATTAAGTACATTGATTTTACGCCCTCTACTCCGTTCCTTTTTTGAGTGCTCTGATCTTCCTTTAGTTTTCTAACTTATTTTTAATCTCCATTGAGCACCCGCTTGTTTTTCTCTGCAAGATTTTTAATTAGCTGCCAAGTTTCACGGTAACATTACAGACATGAAGTCACAAGTTTCAATTCATTGTGGAGCACTATCTCCTGTACTCCACACCTCTGTTGCTTGACTTAATAACAACAAAAATAAGGGGCAGAAATAAAAATTACATTCAGTATTTAGATGCTCAACCATGAAACGGAACTGTATGATGTCATTGATGGTTGATGTTTTATTCAAGCCAACAAACTTTGGCAGAGTGTGTTCTAGTCCTGTATGCTGTGCACATAAATAGATATAGGTCAATGGAATTATGAGTATGCTATTTATAACAAGACTACCAATCACAGCTAAACAACAACATTGATAATGGCATTATTTCTGTGATGCAATGTATGTTATTTTTTCAAGACAAGCAAGAGCAAAGCATTTGATATCTTGTCATAAAACATATCTTTGGAAATAATGCATCTCTATACGAGCATTCCTTTCCGTGCCAATGGAATTGTACATGCGTCGTTCCAACTATTAAACACAGTAGCATCACCCATTCTAGCTATAAGTAAAAGTTTTGTTCTGAAAGAAAATATCCAGTATTCTGTGGGACACCAAATCTGATTAAATTACTTTCTCCTATATGGTTCTGAACCTGATAATGTTTACATAACATTGTTAGGGATGAAATGAGTGTGTGTTTAATTACAACATTCTTATCAGGCAACAACACTGTAAATGTGTTTGTTTATCTATTTATTCATATGCCTTATAGAGAAAGTGATAATCACAATATAACGGTAGCTGATGACATCTCCGTCTTGCTGAACATACTTTACTGCTTCTGGGAGCTTTCTTTTGTCAAATTGCTTTGAATGTTGTTGTCGCAGACAGGCACTGGCGCGTTAAGCTGCCATTTATTAAGTATTCAGCAGGCAATCCATTCCTCTTTGGTTTTGTTTTCCCTCAAACAGATTAGTAGGAAAGCTGAGAGGGAGACAGCATTAAGCCATTAAAACCAGGAAACCATCTGTGTCATTTTAGATGTTAACCACTTTAACCATTATTGTATGCTTTGACTATTCAAAAATAGCAGAATTACAAGCTCATAGCACGTCACTTCGTGCCGTGCTATGAGCTTGTAAATCTGCTATTTTTGAAATATCTCGAACATTTGTGCAAATGTTTGAATATATTTTTCACATGAAAAAGTAGCAACATAAGAATTTTCAGAAAACAGAAATCTTACAGAAAACTGTAAGATAAACTGTTCAGAAAACAGGATTTAGAAGACATTTGTCGAATCGGCCTCAGGTCTAAATGGATTAAGCGGGCAGAGAAGAGAAAAGCTCTGGCAGGATTCACTGGTTTAGGAACTTCACTAAAACTCTGGGCTCAACCAGTATACTGTATACTGTCTGTATCAATGGGTAGCAGCACGCCAGAGACGTTCAAAATCAAGTGTGCGCTGAGAAAAATAAACTAGCCTCGCTTCTGCTGAACCAATATTGACCTATTGTTCAAAGTTTTTTATTTTTATTTTTTCCCTAATGTCTGTGAAAGAGTTATGAGAGGACTATTGGGGATGTACCCTGTTTCATGGATCTCTCCAATATAGCAGCAGCAGGCTACACGAACAGTCTGCTTGGGGGAGAATGAGAAAGGCAGCGTTGACAGCACTGCATTATCTCTTGTGAAAGTTTGACATTCAGCACTGCAGGCTACATATCTTTACACTGTTGTCCTCACAGTGAGAGTCTTTAGATGTTGAAAATCATGCGATATTCTCTATGCAATAGACATGGCGTTGCAACTTGTCCTCACCCGAGATCAGGAGTGCCGAGTCATCAGCGAACAGGAACAGTTTGCAGTTACAGGCAGCATTCATGTCGTTAATGTATAGAAGGAACAGTAACGGCCCTAGAATGCTGCCTTGAGGAACCCCGCAGCTCACCGGGAGGGATCTGTGGTGTTCCGAGTGCAGCCTGAGTGCAGCCTGAGTGCAAAAACGAACGCCAGCCATCTTTTTTTTGACCGCAGTGTTTTCTACTCTCTTTTAAACTTCAAAACGCTCTCAAACTTCTATTTTGAGCTACGGAATTTACTTTTAAGATATCGTTTGGATAGAATTTAGTTGTTTAACTTCATATATGTGGTCAATTAATCATGACAGAGCCTATTTAAAAATCCTCAAAAGTTGTGTTGCGTCACATTAGTCTGGAGGTGGTAAAAATGCACTGGCTGAAGGGGAACACTGCTGATTGGCTGAAGGGGTTGTCAGTCAACGGTATTACTCCCGCCCAACTCCAGCCCACAGCCAAATTGCCAAATGGGCGATCATGCCAGACTCACTCCTGAAATAAATTACAAATGAGATTTCCGGAGGGAGGGTTTACCAGGCTACATCTACGTAACAGAATATGATATGCACTGTGACCTTGAGAGAGCACAGTGTACTGTGAATGTGGGTTGGGATAATGGTGAGAGGTGAAGATTTGTACAGCGTGGGGGAAGAAGCCATGATTGATAGTTTTTTTTAAGGACTTGTAGTGCCTGCCAGGGTTAGGAGTTGAGAGCACTGCATTACGTGTAGGAAGGGATGCAGCCTCAGTGTTAGTCTGTACAGCGCACCCTGATGCCAATTTGTACACTAACCACGTGAATCTACGTTAACCATGCACGTGCACACATAGACATGAAAGGGGGCTTGAGCCCCTGCCCTTTTACCCGTTGGTAAAAAAGGTGCCCTCTCCAGACCATGAATGCAGCATTTATTATGGTGAAAAATAAATGGTGGGAAAAAACGCAAATGCCCTACTCGAAGGCAGCATTCAAGGCCAAGAGAATTGCTCCTCTCTTACTCTCTAAACGCCTCATCGCCAGTAAAGCTTGAGTATACCTAATTGAGCGCTGTGTCACGCACATAATTATAGCCGATCTACAAGCTCACAACACGTCCCAGCGCGACGCATTGTGAGCTTGTAGATCGTCTATTTTCGGTACGCGATACAGCGCGCAACTAAGTATATGTCCAATCGAAACCTATATTGACCTATATTGGGCAATGTTAAGTCAACCTGGTTTTTACCCCACAAAGATGTCCGCCGCTACCAAAAGACACTTGTTGACGCCCCCTTTAGGATTTTTGGCACGCTCTATAACCATGCCGGGCGCACGCACTCACATGTCCATTGTCCATTCAACGAGAGCAGACGCACACAGAGAAGCGCAGAAAATCAGTGACCGGTCTTAATTTGAGACAGATACAGTAGGTATTTGTGGACGAAAAATTATTATACTGTTCATTTCCTCTCTCTCTCGCTCTTTATCTAATATAGCCTTAGATAAAAACTCTCATAGATGTATTTTAACATGTTTTATCTCTACGAGAGTCTTATCTACCTACCACCCCCCCAGATTGCTGTGGAATGTCAGCTCCAAAGACCGTACTTCTCCAAACATGTACAAATGCTAAATATAAGGTGCGAAGCACTTGCCCCAAATGTTAACTCGGTGTAAGGCGTGTTTGTGCAATGTATTAGTCCATATCTTTCAATAAATAAGTGTTTTAATCCCGTCTGTGGCCAATCCTGTCGGAGGTTCCCTTGGCGGTGGTGACGGGGCGCATCGGGTGAAATCCGGAATTACACTCAATGTAAACAGGAAGTAAACGAGGGGGGAAAATGGCGACAGACGGGAACAAAACACTTCTTTATTGAAACATATGGACTAATACATTACACAGACACAACGGACACCGAGTTAACATTTGGGGCAAGCGGGTAAGCACCTTATATTTAGCATTTGTACATGTTTGGAGAAGTACGGGCTTTGTACGTCAGTACGTCCTGCGAAGCTTAGCCTATGGGCGTGTTTTCCACTTTTTCTACTTTTTTTCTGGGCTCATGGCCTTCCCTGTTTGGGTAGATGCTTCTGGGTAGAAATGTAAAAAAAAAAAAGACATCATCCGGCCGGTGCCAGCAATAGGTGCCCTTTTGAAATTCCAGCCCCTGCCTCTCCAAATCCCTCTGCACGTCTCTGACGTCAACTGTAGAGAGCCTGTAAATTCCACCAATCAGAAATATTGTTGGCCTGTTGCATGAGAAAAAATGCCAATACAGCCCCTGTCTTTGTACTTGGTGCCCTCTATTGCACATATAGAGCAGTTGTGCATAGCAAGTCAGATTTAGCCTGATACCGGATACCTCCAATTTGTACAACTTATTTGGCTTTGGTCTTGCGAATGAGCTTGGTGGATGTTTTTCTTTCCTTACTCTCATCTAAGTAAATCACATAATGCGCCCTGACATAATGTTGCAATAACAAAGATACAGTACTGGTCAAAACATGAAAAAGACACATTTGAATCATAACACAGTCAATGCAAACGGAGGTGTCATACCTGGGGAGTACACCTTTAAAAGGTTCACATTTTGTCTAGTCTCACAATGTTTTGAATTTTGACTCGGACAGATGTGGATATATATTGATCCACATCTGTGTGTTTCGGCTTATAATTAAATGTTATTGATGAATGTTAGTCTAGTTCTGGGCCCTGAGGGTATTACAACAGCTCTGCCACTTCTTGTATATTTAGCTATGGCTATTAATTAGATACTTTGTCACTTGTATTCTTTGTTGGCAGCCTATGTTAATAATGCATAATCAGCCACATGTTAATGTATGCATACACTGCAAAAACATTGTAACAAACTAGAAAACCAATAGAACGCCATAATGCTTTAGTACACAAGAGGTACATATTTTTGGGATGCTTCCTATAATTTATCTGCACAAATATAAGGTATTTGGCCTCAGTCAGGCTTAAAAGAACCAAATATCGGGGTCACAGAGGTCTACAGTGGGTTCCTAGATGTATTGTCCACTTGGAGGAACAGTTCTGTGTGATGTCGTCCACAGTGTCCAACTCGACTGCTGGATGGCGTCTTGACCTCCTTGAAGTGATGGCAAATCTGAGCTTGGCCTCTTGTCCAACTATGGCTCTCCATTGCTAAGACAAGTGTAGTAACTATCGGTCGATATAACAACACAATTACTGTTTATACATATAATTATAATACCACCGATATTGAAATTTACACACTCATGCCTACTACACAAGGGCAATGATGATGATAGAAAGATGGCTAGTGTATATATACCCTTGTAGAACCCCTGCTTTGATTGTGAACCAATTAATTTCACCACTCTGTATTATCACATCAGCATGTGTGTTGGTGTGCATCAACTCAATTGCACAGAGCAGACAAGCTCCGTAGACCTTCAAAATTCTCATAATGTCCCTGATGGATAGAATCAAATCCCTTCTTGAATGTCAACACTGCTGACAGAGTGTTAACCACCTAGATGATGCACCTGAGAGATCGAATTTGAGCAACGGTGGAGCCTTTTGCTCTGAATCCATTCTCTGAGGGGAGGATTGATGGCACGTTCCAATGTCCCGACTTCATTTTGTGCATTATTATTTCATTTTTGTAGTCCTTGTCCAAAGGGGAATGCATTTATATGTATTTATGGATGTAATTAGGCCTTGTACTAGTTCAGTCAGTTAACTGACGAATAGATTTAAAAACATTGTATGTACATAATGTGAATAAAGTGTGAAAGGGATGTCTCTGGTACACTCCCTGAATTTGAATTTATTGAAAGGATAGCCCCTTGAGATGTAGCGTCACATTTTTGAGGGGGCCCTACAGACACAAATAGAAAAATATATGATGGCAGGAAGGCAGAGAGAGAGAGAGAGAGAGAGAGAGAGAGAGAGAGAGAGAGAGAGAGAGAGAGAAGAAGAAGTGAACATGCATTAATTAACAAAGTCATGATATTTGTTCAGTAAATTGTATTTGGACTGGTTAAATTGGGGTTTGAACCAGGGACCTACAGACTGGCAGGTAAAACGTTAATATTCAATGTGTAATCAATCTCCAGGAAGATGCGACGTGCCTCTCCTCTGGTTTAAGATCAAAGAGAGAGCCTCACAGCTAGAAGGTCCTGGGTTCGATTCCCGCCGGGGACACTGTGGGCGCTGGGAGTGTGTCTTCTTCTCCGCGTCATCAGCGCCCAAACCCTAGGTGGGGTTGGTGAAAGGGCCTACTCTGTGTGGAGTTTGTGTGTTCTTCCCATGCCTCCTAGGGTAGTTAATACCCTCACAAAAACATGTAGTAATCCTTGTCGCTATACAGCCTCCCCCATGACAGCCGGGGCGCCTGATGGAGGGGAAGGGAACTGGTTGGAATAACTTGTTCCTTCCACAGGCTACGTCCAACCGGGGAAACTCCCTCCTGTCAGGTGACAAGAAGGTCAGTTGGCTCTCATGCATTGAAGGAGGCATGAGCTCGGCCCTGGGCTCCCCAGGCTAGTGGGGGGAGTGTAGCGCCCAGGATCACTTAGATACAGTAATTTGCACCGGGTGAAAATGTAAGAAAATTGAAAAATCCTTGGCAGTGGTGATGATTTAATGATTTATTTATTCTGGCAGTGAATGAGTTACGGCATCAAAATTAGTTTAACTACTTCAACCCTGTACATCGGCTATTTTAAAATAGCCGATCTACAAGCTCACAACGCGTCACACTGCGAGATGTTGTGAGCTTGTAGATCAGCTTTTTATTTATTTATCTTGAAATAAATGTAACACAAAAAACGAATCTTTTATGGGGATCAGTTGGCACTAAATATTTTCAGATGGTGGTCCGTGGTCAAATACATTTTCATTTGGGGGTCCTTAACATGAAAAAGTTTTAGAACCACTGGTCTACTATACAGTGTATGACTTTGGGGGCACACTTGTTAATTCATATTTTTGTAGCAGCAGTGTAAACTGCTCTTATTCTCAAACTGGTGCAAAAGTCAGCTGCTAGACTGCTAATGAAATCTAAGAACTGTGACCACCATACACCCATCCTTATACTTCTCTTTACTTGTTGCCAGTGAGCATCAGAATTGATTTTAAGATTTTGCTCATGATTTTTAAAGTCTCCACGGCCAGACTCCTAGTTACATTTTAGATATGCTGGTCCGGTGGTCCCGTATGAGCCTGAGTGCAGCCTGAGATCCTCAGATAGGGTCCTCTTGCCTGGGGTGATTGGACTTTTGCAGTCTTTGGAACACCCATATCTAAAGTTATAAAAGTCTTCCTTCAACTCACTCCTGAAAATGTGCTTTTGTGAAGGCTTTTTCATAATGTTTATTTTATTGCCTCTTTTATTCATGGTCATCTGGTTTTGTATATTTTAACTTGGATATTCTTTTCTGTCACGGACGGAATGTAGGAGTCCGGACGGAATGTAGGACGCAACAGGAAACAAGACTACAAAATAAAGGTACAGAACAGCATGGCAAAAACAACAGAGTAACATAATAACAAGACTAGATACAGAACAGAACAAAGGAACAGAAAGGAACGAAGTCCAAGACCTTATAAGGGCAGGAAGGTCTACATAATAAAGTCAGAGTACAAGGCCCGAGGAGCGGACCGTGACACTTTTCCCTTTTTACTGTGTCAGGGTGTACGCTAATCTATTTTTCATGCAATACCTAAAATAGCCAGTCAGACCTCAAGGCCTCATGGCTGTTCACTGTTTATTGTTTATTATACGTATTATATGCACAGTATGTGTCAGTGTATATTATGGCTATTGTGTGCCTCAACAGGGGTCACTGTTTCAGCAGAGAACATCCGCAGGACATGGCCTTGAGGATGCTGTTGTAAGGCTTTGTATCGGCACTAAACAGCTCAGCGGTAAGGAGGACCAACCCACTCAACGTGAACTGTGGTCAGGCAGGCCCATAGCCCAGCATAGTCTAACTTCCAGGTTGTAGTATGTTGTAGTTGTTAAAGACGGGGTGCCGTGATTTTCAGTGATCCCCCCCCCCCCTAAAACATAATCATCAGGTATTATGGTTGTACTAGGAGGAAGATGTTTTTCAAAAAAGTGTACAGAAATTGTTAAAATTATGTTTTTATGTAGACACGCCTCCAGTTCATTAAGTATACCTGGTTCTCACCTTAGCACCTCCTCCACCACCTTAGCACCACCCACCTGTCCTAGTCCCTCCTCCTCCTCATGCCCACACCTGTTGTGTTATGATAATGAGGGAGAGGGTATGTTTTTACTATGTCACTAAAGGGCTGTTTCTCTATTGGCACGTTTGACCCTCAAGGTTTCAGCCTCCAGGAAACAAAACCATGGCACCACCTCTTTAATAAGTAGACTGGGACCATGTTGCTTTGCCAGTTCACATATCTGGTCTGGTGAGAATCAGCAGAAACGGTCTGTATGTGCGTGCATGTACAGCGCTGTATGTGTGTGAAAATGACCAGATACAGTTTTGCAGTAGGCGGGCTCTAGACAGATGGCACTGGTTAAACATGGAACGGAAACCAGGCTTCCCACGGGTACTGTGGAAAGCTTGTTGACTAAGAAAAGATGTACATATAATCAACGGCAAGGTAAGAAAACATCTCTACATTGTCCAAGATTATGTATATATATATATATATATGTGTGTATATATATATATATATATGTGTGTGTGTGTGTGTGTGTGTGTGTGTGTGTGTGTGTGTGTGTGTGTGTGTGTGTGTGTGTGTGTGTGTGTGTGTGTGTGTGTGTATATATATATATATATATATATATATATATATATAGATAGATAGATAGATAGATAGATAGATAGATAGATAGATAGATAGATAGATAGATAGATAGATAGATATCTCCGAACAGTTTCTAGCTGAACAGCAGGTGAGTCGGTTGAAGGGATGACTTATTAGTTAAAGCAGCTGTTCACCGGTTCAATTAAGCAATATTACACAAGAGGGTGTGCTTTACCGTCATTATTGGCACTACAGTGATGTGGTCAGAAACGAGCCACTTGCGCTGAGCTCCATCAGCATCACTGAAGTACCAATGATGGTAAAGCACACCCTCAAGTGTAATCTTGTGATTATACAATGGCAACAACATTAAACATGAAATAAAAATTAATACAGTGGGGCAAAACCCTTGTTTCTCCATTTCCCTGGATGGATCTGACTGAGACATTAACTAGTCCCTGTTGAACCAATAAAGCTAAATAAAGATTGTGATTTCCTAAACTGAATAAATACAAAACAATTGAACTAAGTCCCTGTTAGCTCAATCTCATAACTAAGATAGTCACTGAAAAAAATATATATTAAAAAAATCCAATTTAAGGACAGATTTAGCTACAGCAGCTAAATCTTGAGGCTTTAAAAATCATTTAAACTGCCAGAGTGGAAGAACTTCTAGTACACAATGAAATGCACTGAGGATTATACTGTGTAATGTCAATGCTGAACAGTTGGCTGTATGTTTAATCAGTGGCAGAGTAATATTTACTATGGTGATTAGGCATTTTTCATTTGAGCACGGTTGGAGAGCCAATTTGGACTATATTTGATTGTTGGGTCAAAAGCTTGATCTAAGTAATATTACATTTTTATATTTATGTTTACCTTTCTGCTCTATATAGAGCAGAAATGTAAACCCTATTACAATATGTATTAATGAGTTGTTACTCCATTTGTAGAGATCTACTGTATTGATGCATGACCTACTTGAGTGATTGCACAATTTGTAAGTTCAAACAAATGTTTCTGCAAAATGTAATGTTTACTAATATAATGTAATGAGTTGTAACACCTATATCTAGACCTAGACTGAAGAGATTCATTTTTTCTGACTTTTCCCACTTAGTTTCTTGACTTCTTCTATAAAGACAAATGGGTGTTTTTATTTATCGGACATGTTTTGAATGCCAAAGCCTGCAGCCTGCAGTCAATCAGAGTTGTTGCAGAAGCTTTACTGTCAGCTATTTTGGCAACACTTCTAATGAAGACTGCAGGCTTTGGCAGTCAAGACATGTCAGGTACATAATAACACCCTATTTGTCTTTATATAGGAATTCAAGAAACTATATATGTGGCTAATGTTATTTGCTTATGTTTACAGAAACTTGCACCCCTAGATGAATTAGCTTGTGATGCACCTGTCTGTGAGCCTGCCTCTCAGGGACCTTCCCAACTGTTTCGGTATTCACTACCAGCCAGCAGAATCATTAAAACCTGGCCCTTCCTGTACTTGGTTCCCTCCACCTGTGTATACCACCAGAATAAGTCAAAGCTCACTTACCACCAAGGTTATTATCGTTGACGAAAACAACAAAGTTATAGTTAACTGAAATTAAGAAAAAAACGCGGCTTTACAAAGAAATATAACTAACTGAAACTGTTTTGTGTATTTACAAAACTAACTAAAACGTACTCAAATCATAGGGAAATGTCCTTAGTTGTAGTCTTTGTCAAAAACCTTAAAAAAAAATTACAATTCGCAGATGTACAACACGTTACGATGTGGTGCTTAACTGCACAGAGGGGTTTCATTTTTGCAGTGAGGCCTTTTCAATTATAAATCACACACCACATCCGTTTGTAGCTGTAGCTCTAGCGACAAAGATACACAAAGCTACAAATTCAAGTTGTGCTGGGTTCAACTTCCAGATACAAAGATACAAAGCGACGGGAGGCATGCGTTAATCCGACAGACCTTTTCTCCGACTATGTGGCATCCGCGTGCGGTTAGGGTTAGGGTGCGGGTTTGGTTCGGGTTTACTGTTTAATGTCGGAGCACTGCGCTGTCGGAGGAATGCGCTGTCGGACTAGTTTAAATACTTTTCAGGATCAGGCTGTCCTCACTTTTGAAGTGTCTTTAGATTGCCTGGCAGTCTGAGTTGAATTACTGTGTGTACACATATAATCTTCTAGTAGCCTACCCTCTTCTTGCACGACCTTGAAGTGACTCAAGCTGATCTCAGAGCACCATGCAGGCAGCATTAGAAGATCTGCTTTTAATTAGCACACCATTTTGATCATTCTAATCTCAAATTTGATTTGTGATGCTTTGGAACACTGTTTAGAAAAACCTTCACACACCTAGAATAGAAACTTTAAAAGCAGGCGCGTAGGCATTAGGCAAACAAGTGCACAAAAGGAATACGCCCGCACACTGCCAAACTGCACGGTACAGGAGCAGATTTATTAGAAGACTCACTGATGTGATGACCTTCTTCAGGTGCTTTGTAAAAGAGAAAGTTTCCTATGGGTTTAAGAAAACTGATGTCTATGGATAGAATGTAAGACATTATTGTCTCAAGAATGCATTTTGTTTGCAATTTTTTGTTTGTTTATCAGTGTTGGTTTATTTCTGGTATTGCTTCTTGTTAATTCAGATAACAAGACAGACAGTGGTTCTACAGAAGGAAGAGAAGGTACGTATGCTGTTCTTATATTACATTTCTACAATCAGAAATATCTGAACATGAAGTTAATAATAGAGAGCATGTATTTGTAATAGAAACCTCAACCATATACTGTAGGCATGTGGCATGTAGATGGTGACAGGTAGATAGGAAGAAAAAAAAAAACAGGATGAGAAATGTGAGATTGTATGGAACAAAGGAGTTGTCTCAAGAATGTAAAAGAGTACTTTTTTAGTTTGTTGTGTTTATCAGTCTTGGTCTAAATCTGGTATTACTTGTCAATTCAGGTGAACTGACACCTCTGTCGGGGAACACAGACACTGGTTCTAAAGAAGGTAGGTAACCGTGTTGTTCTTGTTATTGTCTCCGCCAGGCCGAAGGTGTGGCCGAGACTATGTTTTTCCGTCCGTCCGTCCGCGTCCGTCCGCGCGCGCGCGCGCGTGTGTGTGTGTGTGTGTGTGTGTGTGCGTGTGTGCGTGCGTGTGTGTGTGTGTGTGTGTGTGAATGTGTCTATCAGCCCGTCTGTGTGTACAGCTAATCTCTGGTACCGCGTTGGACCGATCTGCATGAAACTGTACACGCACACTCCCTGGAGGCCAGAGCAGAACCTCTGCCTCAGTTTCTTCATATCTGTCCGAGTTTTCATATTCCACTCTGATTGGCTTCCAAAGTTTGCAGGAGTGGCCCGTTTAGAAAAGAAAATCTGAAATCATGAACGCATCGCTGTGAAACTTTCCACGCAGATTCCCACTAGGCCAAGGATGAAATGCTACCCAATTCTTTTTAAATCGGTCTCATGGTGGTGCTATAACAGGCCGATTCATGTTTTTACATAATAACTGCACCGAACTGCGGGAAACATTGCATGCATCTGCAGTGTTTCCCCCTGTAATGTTTCCATTGCACAGATCTGTCAGATTTTTCATGTTCCATCCTGATTGGCTAAGATTGGCATCTAAAGTTTGCAGGAGTGTACACACAAGGCCCCAGGAGTTAGCCAGCAATAGCTTTCTCCAAAACAGCTGAAATCAATGATCCAAAGATCCAAAAAATATATAATTAGAAAAGATACCCATTACTGATACTTACAATTATTTGGTTGTTGCTGATCAATACAATGTTATTTGGGAAATATCAAATTGGTGTAACTTGGAACTTGGAAGCTTAATCAGATTACTTTAACACGCCTGGTGTAGCCGGTATCATTGATATCAATTGGATCTTTCCGAACACACTGTACGCGCGCAGCAAATTCCACGCATACGCACGATTTGAAAAGTCTAGTGTAGATCGGCCGTTAAGTGGTAAATACCACTGAGCTAGTTACAAAAAATCGTCGATCATGAAACTGTAAGAAGGATGGATGACTGAACCTCTGTGTTCTTCATCTTTCATTCTATCTCTCTCTCTAGAGCTTTCTACAGTTGGAGGGTTTCACTGGTGGGTTTGGACGGGTATCTTCATCAGCAGCATCAGCATCATCATCATCATCATCATCAGTGTGGCCTTGCTTTTATTCAAAGAGAGGAAAGGTACAGTATGTGTTGAATTCATGGCAACTTACCTAACATGTCATTATCAATCAATCAATCAGTTAATATTTCACCACATTATATTGAATTATTCTACAGTTAAAAATGATCTCTCTCTTTCTCCTCTGTCTGCTTCTATCTCTCTGACCCCCCCCCCCTCTCTAATAATAATAATAATAATGGATTTTATTTATAACGCACTTTACATTTACAGGAAATCTCAAAGTGCTTACAGAAGGCAGTAGCATAAGAACAGAAAACATCACACCAATTAAAAGAAAACAACTAAAAACAATTAAAACATGGGGCATAAAGCCTAGAGGTAAAACCAGCTAAAAAAATGCTTTGCTAAAAAGGTAAGTCTTTAATCCTCTCTTAAAGCAGTCGACCGACTGTGGTGCTCTTAGGTGGACAGGGAGGGCGTTCCACAGTTCGGGTGCGACTGAGCAGAAAGCCCGGTCGCCCATGGTGCGTAGTTTGGCCTTGCAGGTGTTGAGGAGGTTGGTGTTTGAGGAGCGGAGGTTACGGGTCGAGGGTTGTAGGGAGACTAGGTCCTTGAGGTATGAGGGAGCGTTGCCGTGGATGCACTGATGTGTCAACAGGGATATTTTGTATTGGGTCCGGAAAGCAACGGGAAGCCAATGGAGTGAACGGAGGATGGGTGTGATGTGTTCATGTTTGCACACTCTCATCAGGACCCTAGCAGCGCTGTTCTGAATATACTGAAGCCTTTGAAGGCTTTTGCTAGGGATCCCGATGAGAAGTTCTGTGTAGTGCCCAGTCATATGAAGCATAACCATGTCTGAAGGACAAACCATGTATGGAGTTCTTCTGTTGATGAAACATCTACATGTAACCCTAGTTTGAAGTCAGGTTTGATCCCTGACTTCCCCTGGGTTAATGTGAAAGTGTCCTTAAGCAAGACACTGAACCTTGCTGAAGCAGGTGTGTGTGCGTGTGCGTGTGCGTGTGCGTGTGTGTGTGTGTGTGTGCGTGCGTGAGCGTATGGGTGAACGTAATGGACATTGTAAACGCAAGCAGAGGCGCCGCCATTGGGGGAAAAGTCGGGGGACATTAGTGGTGGGCGTGGCCAGATGGTGACGTCATGACAGCCACTGTCAGCCAATGTCAGTTTTGGTGTATAGCTCAGAAGAAAAGAAAATGTAACCAAATGGACTCCTCAGAATTTAAATAATTAACTATAAGCACTTTAATGTGTTTTATATACGTGACAATTGTAGCTATGGATGAAGACCAGATTGTGTACATTTTCTGACTTTCTTTTCAAAAAGTTAAAACTCCATTAAAAATTGTATTTCAATAAACAAAGCACCTATTTCATAAGGATGGCAGAAGAAAGTCAGAATAAACTAGAAAAAGTGCTCCTCGGAGCACAGGTCTCCGCCAGGTCAGGTACGTTATTGTGGCCTCCTGGTGGCGCTATAAAAGCACAATGTGAAAGGGTGCCATTTATTCTTAGGTCGTTCACGGCAATCGGACACTGCATTCATGATTTGAGGCATAAAATGTGTTTTGCTAAATTAGACCTGCTGGTGGCAGTAACAGGCCAATGTGAAAAAGGGTGGCATTTCTTCCTTGGCTTAGTGGGAATGTGTTTGTGAAATTTCACGGAAATCGCAAGCTGCGTTCAAGATTTGAGGCATTTTGTTCAAAACGGAGCAATCCTGCAAATTTTGGAAGCGAACCTTAGCCAATGAGGATGGAATATGTGAAATCGGACAGATCCGTGTTGATCACATGACTATAGAGATACTGTGTATCGATTTGCATGACGTTTGGATATTTTATACATAATGAAATAGCAGCCTATGTAGCAGCCTCCAATAAGAGACAACATTAAGTGGTAAGGCCTGTGAAGGAAGTAAGGAAGAGACACAATGTCCTGTACACAGAGCCTAGTTGGTGTCATTTTATGTTTAGTGTATGATGCCTTATCTTGTAGCAGTAACTTCTCTGTCTGTGTGTCGACCACACCATTAATGGAAGAGCTCCATGACACCATTTGCTGACAAATGACATTTTTGAGTGGTGCCAGCCACTCCTACACTTGACCGTGTGTGTGGGTCCGTCCGTCCGTCCGAGCACGGCCTCAACAGCTGCAGCTGATTGCAACACAAGGATGCAACCAGTTACACTAATTCAAATGCACCACTCTTCACACTGGGTGTGATTTGTTTTATAACAATGCAGAGATAAATCTGTAGGAAATGATGTGTGTTATGTTGGATATGGTTATATACTCCCATCGTACAACAAAGTATAAATAAAGAGTCAAAGCAGACAGAAAAGTTCCTGCCTCACAGTTTATAGTGGTAGTTTGTAGTGCTTTACGTAACATTTCAGCGGATTAAAGGAACACTTCACCCATTTTCAGCCGTATCTTCATATAATTGGTCCTCACTAATGCTCATTATGAGATGGCACCATTCAGAAACCTGCCTACCAGTTGTATTAATGGAGGAACAATGGCTTCTATCTCAGAATGCTAACTTTACAGAAAGGCTGTGTAGTTTCTATTAACTTGGAATCCCCATCGATGATGTCACTGGTAGGCAGGTTTCTGAAGTGTCCCCAGCCCACCAATGAGACACAGAGTGAGTAGACAGACATGGTGCTTAGAATGAGCATTAGTGAGGACCAATTATATGAATAAGGTTAAAGATGGGTGAAGTGCTCCTTTAAGGCCATTCTATGTATTTCTCCACATGTGGGGTGCTCCGCGTACTTGTTGATTTGCCGACATGCCTCTACTATTGACAGAATACTATTGACTGCATTCCTAAACATTGTATTTTGTAGAAAACGCAGAAACATGGGATTTACTTTGATTTTGTTCTTGTTTTGTTTGGCCAGTCACACACACACACACACACACACACACACACACACACACACACACACACACACACACACACACACACACACACACACACACACACACACACACACACACACACACACACACACACACACACTGTGATGCCCCATGTTATAGTCTGGGTGATTGTGGGTGTGAATGCCTTGCATTAACTCTTGCCCTATAGGGGAGCAGGGTGGGGCTGATTGCTCATTGGAAAGCACCTGGGCCCGGTGCCTCCAGGAGGCTATAAAATCCCCGCCCTGGCCAGCTTCTAGTAGAAGCTGAGAGAAGCAGACCTGTCTCCACCAGCTCCAAATCCCCTTTCTCCATGCCCTTATTATTCTGATTATGCTCTTACTTGCCATCTGCACACCTCGCACCACACCATGCTCCACACATCCACATCTACACTACTGATTACTGAGTGAGTCTATTTATTATGGTGCTTTGAGAAAGTGACCTCTGCGATACAGATGAGGAGATGTGGAGTTTGATAAACTAATGTTCTATTTCTGAAAGGAGTCTGCTTAGTTCCTTATCGCCGCTGTCAGGTGCAAACCTTGTATGTCCAAAACTGTTACTTTTCAGGAAATGGAGGGGGAAACAAACAGCTGAAATAGTAGATTGGCTATTTTTGCAAAAAAAAAGGAACAATAATGAAATGTTTAAATATGGAGATACAAGGTTTCTGCCCGACAGAGACGATATGTTAATTATTCTACTGAAAGTCGTGTGTTGCACTTTTAAGTCCAGTTTGAGGGGACATAAAGCGACTTCCTGTACTAGGTTTGTATGTGTTTGTTAGAATAGCGTCGCTGTCAGGTGGAAACCTTGTATGTACAAAACTGTTACTTTTCAGGAATTGGAAAAAATAGAACCTGTCTTCCAATGTATCCGATGTAGTTCATATTTAGTCACAAGCTCTTGTTAATACTTTTCATTGGTTTATATTTATAAAATCCACAGGCACACTAAACCACTTTCACCTTCAAAATATAAAAAAAAAAAACTATTTAGTGACACTGTCATACGACCAAGTAGCATTAATTCATGAAACAAAACAAAACATAAACCAGATGAAACATGGAGATACAAGGAGATACCTCTTATCATGGAGATAAGAGGTTCTCTTCTTCCCTTCGGTGCTCAGCCAAGTTCATCCACCACAATGCACTTATTAAAGTTGGGAGTGATATTTTTTAAAGTAAGTGTTACGAACAGTTGCTCTAGATTGTGATAGTAATCATTGCTATTGAGTGTTTGTTCAGTAACAGGAGTCTCCATGTCTCTGCAGTTTTTAACTGTAATGAACACAATATATGTTCAGGTCATAACAATTTCATCCAATCAGGATAGAGGACTGATCCAGGATACAGGATAAACAAGTGAAATTGGAAGTGATGACTCAACAAAATGAGCAGACAAAAGCTGATAAATGGGTACTCTCTCCTGATTGGATGAAATTTGTAACCCACCTGAACATTTTTTAAATGCATATTAAAGAGCTGGAGAGGGAAGGAGACCCCTGTTACTGAACAAACACTCAATGATTATCAGAATATAAAGCCTTAACTTTTTAACAAGGAAACAGTTTTGAAAGATAAGCCAAGGACTTCAATAAGAGAAGGTTTTTATGGCTCTCTAGCAGTGATTCTCAACCATTTTAATTTCAAGGACCCCCAGTTTGACATGCATTATTAGGCTACGGACCCCCATTTAATGGCATTTATACCTCTGGGACCCCAATTCACATTGTAAAACCAATGTTAATTTAACTCTGAGTGTACAAATGGAACCAAATGGACCCGTTAGGGTCCATTTGGTTCCATTTGTACACTCTGAGTTACAGACCCATAAGGGTCCATTTGGTTCCTGTCCATCCTTTAGCTGGGCACCCCCTGGAACCCCCTCAAGTACCCCTGGGGGTCCCCGGACCCCACTTTGAGAACCAATGCTTTAGGGGTCAATTTGTACACGTTAGCATCAGGATTTCACTGTGTACACGCCCATACTTTAGACAGTACAGAAGAGACTTTATATCATTATTCAAAACAAATGTAAATGAGAAAGGAGCGGTGTATTTTCTATCAAAAAGTTATTGTATTGCATTGTTTTGTAACGCGTGTGTTTCCACGAGTCCCAGAAGCTATAACGTAGTCTGTTGATGTTTTCTCATGTAGCTCTTCTCTGTGTTTGTGTGATTATGTAGTGTGGGACACTGATCAAGGCCAAGACACAGATAGGCAGGGTACAAGCCCAATGAAGGGTTTTTATTCAACCTCTTAGCTCAGAGAGCTCTTGTTATTACGTTATTTAGTCAAACTTAAATCATAATAGGCAAATCAACATAAATTCCTCCCAGGTTTGGGGACATTTTCCATTCACATTCACATTTCCATGCATAATGCTCGATCCATCAGGTTGCCTATAAAATAAAAGAGACATTCTTTTAGTTCTCAAATTCACACACAAAGTCATTTAACGGTGTAGGGAATTTAATGTAGGATCTCACTCACCGCCCGAAAGCACCTGTCCAGTCACCAGGAGAGCCAGTGGAGAATGAGGCAGAGTGGCTGTGCTTTTAAATGTTTGTGGGCCACACCTAACTGGCCAGCGCAGGTGTGCGGAGTTGTGGCTGATTCATGATGAGGACAGGTAGGTACCGCCCCTCTATGACGTGTCCCAGGCTGCGCTGCTGTCTGTCTGGCCTCTCTCTCCCACTGCTTCTCCCTGGTGAGGTGCTTACCTGTCGGGCGGCGCCCTAGTGAGACTCCACAGTAGATACAATGCCTGACTTAAAAAAAAGATAATTTAAAAGACTTTGTACTGTACGGTTTGTTTTTAGTAAAGAACTTACTTCCATGCTCTGTTGCTGTCTATTTTGGTACTAATCAAATGTTTGATGATTCAATAGAGTACTGAAGTCCTGACTTCACTACCTCTGGGACACACAGTTCTTTTTTTTGTATTGGAAACCTCATAGGCAAATCTTAGATTGAGTCATATAAGAACTGTGTTCCAAAAATAAACAGATAAGCCCGGCAATGTTGTCAGGTATGTGACAGGTATGAGTCGTTTATGATATTGATTTGATCCGTGGTGGAAAAAGTACTCACATGTATTACTTAAGTAAAAGTATCAATACTGCAATGTAACTTTGTTACAAGTAAAAGTCAGGAATACATAAATGACTTGAGTAAAAGTACAAAAGTATTGGTATCAAAATGGACTTCAAGTACCAAAAGTAGAAAGTATACTCATTGTGCAGAATGTCCATTTCACAAGTTTTCAAATGTATAAAATGTAGACAAATCTTTTGAAAATAGCCGATCTACAAGCTCACAATGCGTTGCATCGCATTGTGAGCTTGTAGATCGGCTATTTTCAAATGGCCAAAATGTATACAGGGCTGAAGTGGGTAATGTATGTTTTGTAATAAAAATCTACAAGTAACTAGTAACTAAAGTTTTCAAATAATTGTAGTGGAGTAAACATACAATATTTTCATCTCAGATGTAGTGGAGTAGAAGTAAAAGTACTGACATTATTAAATACTCCTTTAAAGTAGAAATTCCTAAATTTTGTTCTTAAGTACAGTACTTGAGGAAACGTACCTAGTTACTTTCCACCACTGCATTTGATAATGTCTGTGTTTGGAGAAAATGAGTACTTTTTGGCCGTCAGTTGATATCCACAATGAGTAAAATGTCCGGGGTGAATGTTGATCATTAAGGACGTTCACCCTGAACAAGGCATAGTCCCATTGCACTCAGACCACACTCACCACTGTGAATCCCTCAAACAGAGGAATCTCCACTGCATCATTTCTGCTAGTGGGGGACTGAGTTCACACTCTCCCCTTTATGAGTGTGTATGAAAGGAAGAAATGTGTTTCTCCTATGCTTCTCTTCTTACTAAAGGTTAGATGAGAACATGTTTTAACAATGGGCCTCATGCAGCAATAAGTTCCTAATGTTTCCTCTTACATTTCTTCCTAAGTGAATTCCTAAGAGAAGTCGAGTCAGATTCATGAAGCGTTCTTAAATGGCAGAATTGTTCGTAACTTATGTTCTTATGATGATGAATCCCAGTCCTCGTAACTTGAAGGGGTGTGCCAGTCAATCCAAATTACCATAGGTAGCCGCCCCACCAAAACTCACCTACAGCTGACAAAGAAACAAGCATGAACTGTTCTAACTTCAGCCACGTCTAATATTATGGGTTTTACTGCTAGAACCCCATGTTCTTATAAGTGTATTATACACAAGTGTGTATGCAACGCTATTATTACGACTTATATAGCCTTATTCACATTTAATAAGGCTAGTAAGCATATGTTAAGGACTTATCAACTGTTAATAGAATATAATAATTGTTTAAAAAAATCTCCCAAAGTTGTGGAGTTTGCATGTTCTCCCCGTGTCTCCTAGGGTAGGTACCCTCACAAAAACATGCAGTAATCCTGGTCACTATACTGCCTCCCCCTGGCCAGCCGGGGCGCCTGATGGAGGGGAAGGGAACTGGTTGGAATAACGTGTTCCTTCCACGCGCTACGTCCAACCAGGGAAACTCTCCCCTGTCAGGTGACAAGGAGGTCAGTTGGCTCTCATGCATTGAAGGAGGCATGAGCTCGGCCCTGGCCTCCCTAGGTTGGAAGAGGGAAGGTAGTTCCCAGGATTACATAGACAATTGGCACTGGGTGTAAAAAATAGGGTTACAAAATCGTGGGATAAAAAAAAATAAAAAAAATCTCCCAATGTGGAAAAAAGCTGAGTCTTGTTTCCATTGTGGTCTACTTTGAAACATAGAACAACACGCAACAAACTGTACAAACAACCATAAAACAAAGATTGGTTAATGGCAAATGTTAATTAATGCTTATTACAAGCACCTTAATTGTTGATGGTATTATTATCAACATTCATCCATATTTGTTTGGAGCTGTATTTTAAAACACTTGTCATGTATTAAATAACATGTATAAACTGTAGGTACAGTGATACGTTGAAACAGGGAAGAATAGCACACACTCAATGTAACTCCATTTAGATACTTTTATTGATCAACATTTTGACAAGCTCTCTTCACCAGGGTGTGTAGACTGCTGTACAAACACTGACAGTGGTTTTAATGATGAAGGTTTTCAACAGTGGTCTTCATCAGGGTGTGCAGACCCCCCAGCCTGACAAGCACTTGGAATTGTAGGAGTTATTTGCTTCTTTCTTAGGTAATATTTGACAATTTGGCCAACGTTTGACCAATTCATATGCTGTAATGGTCAAAAGTATATAATTAGTGTGCAGATACACTTACAGTTTACCGCATGTTGATTTGTTTATCCCCCCACCCCCCACTCATTAAAAAAAAAAAAAAAAAAACATTTGGGGACCCGCCTGGGGGTCCCGACCCACAGTTTGAGAACCATTGGTCTATCTGGGTGCGTCTCCACCAACTGAAGTGAGGAAAACGGCACAAAACATGCCTGTGTGTGCCTGTACACCGCTTGACCTGCAGGCCAAGCAAATCATGGTCCTCGTTGACACCACAATTAACCCTGTGTGTGCTGCTGACTTACTAATGACACACCTGCTACTGTGACTCTCCTCCCACATCAGCTCACATCACAGCTACACAGTTCTCACACTGATGTGTTGGACAGTTTTAGTAGTTAGTATGTATCGTACAGGATGTGTTGGAGCTGAGAACTGATAACTCCTTTATGCATTCCTTTGTGAGGTTGTTCCGCTGCAACCTGAAACAAATGAATACAAGAGAATGGAGAATAGAAAAGGATTATTTGTATACTCATGAAGAAAACTAAAGCTAAACACACATTATTATAGTTATAACATATTAGAACTCAACATCACTATGAACTGATCTGACCACTGAGTCTACCAGGAGCATTGCGTGTGTGTGTGTGTGTGTGTGTGTGTGTGTGTGTGTGTGTGTGTGTGTGTGTGTGTGTGTGTGTGTGTGTGTGTGTGTGTGTGTGTGTGTGTGTGCGCGCGTCAGACAGACAGACAGACAGACAGACAGACAGGTGAACAACATACAGAACAGAACAATAGTACAGAGCATAGGCGATTTTAGCCTCTGTCAGGAGGGGGGCAAGATTTTGTCATAGGGAGGGGGGGGCTCTGTGTTTGGCTATGAAGTATACATGATTAGAACATGCTTACATTCGACAATTAAGGTCTAATATTTCTACAATTGCTACAAAACCTGTATATCCAGTCATTTTTGGACATAAACAAAACGTTGAGGGATAAAATCAAGTCTGATAATGATGTACGGTGCATGTTCACATCATGTATAGCCTACTTTACATTACTTAAGAACATTTTTCAAATATTACATTTTGGACAAAACAGCCAATTTTACATCAAGGTGCCCAGATGTCCCTAGTGCCCACCTATCCTGTATTCTCTGTGAATATCAGGTGGACTCACAGATCAACAAATTGTCAAGAGACAACACTATTAATCTACTGTCACCAGTATGGCTAATATAGTGCAAATACATCATCCTATATTATGAACACGCACAGTAGAAAAGTAGGCTATACTTAAAGGGATAGTTCACCCCAAAAAATACTTTTTTTAGTTTTAGTCAACCATGGAGACTTGAATTCATGCATATATATATGTATTTTTTTGTCTTGTTTCCGGTAGGAGACACAAAGGAGAGTCTTTGTGACTCCTACCGGAACCGCTGCCGGACATCAATTATTGGCTTAGATATCCAAGAAAAAATAAAGATATCCATGAATTCAAGTGATTATCCATGATTATAGGTGACTATAATCGATAGCAAAAAAGTCATTTTTGAATAGCCAAAGAAATCTAAAGTGACACAGATGCGTTCCAGGTCTTAATGGGTTAACCCAGGAGTCCATATTTTGGTCACATGAAAATGCTCAATGGCCGCAGACCTCCATTCTGAAAATATGTTGTGCCATGGACCCCCATACACGATTTATGTTGTTAAAGTTGCAACGTGTTGTGAGCTTGTAGATTTCAAATAGCCGATATAGAGTTAAAGTGGTTGAACATTGTTGATGCTATAATTATCACATTTTGATGCAGACCCCCTGGAACCACCCCAAGGTTCTCGTAGCGCGGCTACGAGCTATTTTTGAAAAATCGAGGCAGTTTGTGCAAATCTTTGAATACATTTTTAAAGCGAACATTGTAACTCATTTTTTTCTCCTGGGGGGTCCCTGGAACAAAGTATTTTTTGATGGCCTTTGCCGCGGCTAAATACATATACATTTTGGGGGTCCTTGACATGAAAAAGTGTGAAAACCACTGATATAACAACATACGTTTTTTTCAAAAAACTGTTAGGATTTAGAAGACATTTTGTAGAATTGGAACCTCAGGCCTTAATGGGTTAATACCAGATAACGTTGGTGCTATTATTATCACATTTTGAAAGGGACCCCCTGGAACCCCTCAAGGACCCCTGGGGGTACGCGGACCCCACTTTGAAAACCCTTGCATTATATAATGTGTTATGGTGGTATCGTGGTGGTCATGGAACAGGAAAAACTACTACATTTTCTGTTTGGTAAACATAAAATAACACATAAATGAAGTCGGAACAATTTGGAAGGTGAAAATGTATTAGTTTAATTAGTTTGTGTATTTTTGGACTCATATCCATCACGTGATGTCAGTCAATTTGACTGGACCAACCTGCAACATAGATTTACAAGCCAAAGAAAAGACACCAGGGAGAGAGACAGACAGGCTTGAAGAAAAAGACAGGACTGTGACAAACCTCAGGACTACTGACCTGAGATCCACCAGTTTACAATGTGGACTCTTCAGTCCAACACAGAGACTTATAGCGCCTGCATCGTGGAGCGCGTTAATAGACAGGTTCAGGCTGGTCAGACTAGAGGAATTGGAGCTGATAACGGAGGCCAGGTCGTCACAGCATCTCTCTGTGAGTCCACAGCCCTCCAACCTGAATGGAGATGAACACATGAAAATGTTAATGTGTCTTTTTAACTGTCTTTGGTCAAGTCCTTTTTATTTGTATAACACATTTAACCCATTAAGACCTGGGACGCATCTGTGTTTTTAGTGTTTTTTATTTTTAGATTTGAGTTAAAAAGCATTATTTTACACTTTGGCTATTCAAAAATAGCAGATCTACAAGCTCATAGCGCGGCACCGAGTGCCGCGCTACGAGCTTGTAGATCTGCTATTTTTGAAAAATCAAGAAAATATGTGCAAATCTTTGAATATATATTTAAAGCGAACATTTGTAACTAAAATCTTTGCTTCTGGGGGGTCCCTGGAACAAATTATTTTAAGATGCGGGTCCGCGGCTAAATACATATACATTTTTAGGGTCCTTGACATGAAAAAGTTTGAAAACCACTGAAATATACTTCATACAACACGCACACACAAACACATGCACGCACGCACGCACGCATGCACGCACGCACACACACCCCACAGTCACACCACACACAGGCACGCACATGCACATGCACATGCACATGCACATGCACATGCACATGCACATGCACATGCACATGCACATGCACACAGAGTGTGTGTGTGCGTATGCACTGTGTGCTTCACAATAAAATAACAATTATAAATAAACAGATATACAAAGTGCAGCCTGTATTCTGTCTTGTTATAACACATTTAACCAATTAAGACCTGGGATGCATCTGCGTAATTTTTAGATTTGAGCTAAAAAGCATTATTTTACACTTTGGCCATTCAAAAATAGCAGATCTACAAGCTCGTAGCGCTATGAGCTTGTAGATCTGCTATTTTTGAGAAATCGAGGATATTTGTGCAAATCTTTGAATATATTTTTAAAGCGAACATTTGTAGCTCAAATCTTTGCTTGAGGGGGGGTCCCTGGAACAAAATATTTTGAGATGGGGGTCCGCGGCTAAGTACATATACATTTTGGGGGTTTGGCCATGGACCCCCATACACGATTTATGTTGTAAAAGTTGCAACGTGTTGTGAGCTTGTAGATTGAACAGTTGTTGGTGCTATTATTATCACATTTTGATGCAGACCCCCTGGAACCCCCTCAAGGACCCCTGGGGGTACGCAGACCCCACTTTGAAAACTCTTGCATTATATAATGTGTTATGGTGGTATCGTGGTGGTCATGTAACAGGAAAAACTACTACATTTTCTGTTTGGTAAACATAGAATAAATACATAAATGAAGTCGGAACAATTTGGAGGTTGCTTGTAGATCTGCTATTTTTGAAAAATCGAGGAAATTTGTGCAAATCTTTTAATATATTTTTAAGGTGAACATTTGTAACTCAAATCTTTGCTTCTGGGGGGTCCCTGGAACATACTATTTTGAGATGGGGGTCCGCGGATAAATACATATACATTTTGGGGGTCCTTGACATGAAAAAGTTTGAAAACCACTGATATAACAACATAAGTTTTTTTCAAAAAACTGTTAGGATTTAGAAGACATTTTGTAGAATGAAACCTCAGGCATTAATGGGTTAATGCCAGATACACTCAGTGTGCTTCACAATAAAATCCCAGCAGATATACAAGCTCATAGCGCGGCACTCGGTGCCGCACTATGAGCTTGTATATTTTTGAAGAGCCAAAGAAATCTAAAGTGACACAGATGCGTCTTAATGGGTTAACCCAGGAGTCCATATTTTGGTCACATGAAAATGCTCAATGGCCGCAGACCTCCATCTGAAAATATGTTGTGCCATGGACCCCCACACACGATTTATGTTGTTAAAGTTGCAACATGTTGTGAGCTTGTAGATTTCAAATAGCCGATATAGAGTTAAAGTGGTCGAACAGTTGTTGATGCTATTATTATCACATTTTGATGCGGACCCCCTGGAACCCCAGAACAGGAAAAACTACTACATTTCCTGTTTGGTAAACATAAAATAAATACATAAATGAAGTCGGAACAATTTGGAAGGTGAAAATGTATTAGTTTAATTAGTTTGTGTATTTTTGGACTCATATCCATCACGTGATGTCAGTCAATTTGACTGGACCAACCTGCAACATAGATTTACAAGCCAAAGAAAAGACACCAGGGAGAGAGACAGACAGGCTTGAAGAAAAAGACAGGACTGTGACGAACTTCAGGACTACTGACCTGAGATCCACCAGTTTACAATGTGGACTCTTCAGTCCAACACAGAGACGCTTAGCGCCTGCATCGTGCAGCTTGTTTTCTGAGAGGTGCAGGATGGTCAGACTAGAGGAGTTGGAGCTGAGAACGGAGGCCAGATCGTCACAGCATCTCTTTGTGAGTCCACAGTGCATCAACCTGAATGGAGATGAACACATGAAAATTTTAATCTGTCTTATTAACTGTCTTTGGTCAAGTCCTTTTTATTTGTATAACACATTTAACCCATTAAGATCTGGGACGCATCTGTGTCATTTTTAGATTTGAGCTAAAAAGCATTATTTTAGACTTGGCCATTCAAAAATCGAGAACATTTGGGCAAATCTTTGAATATATTCTTAAAGCGAACATTTGTAACTCAAATCTTTGCTTGTGGGGGGTCCCTGGAACAAAATATTTTGAGATGGGGGTCCGCGGCTAAATACATATACATTTTGGGGGTTTGGCCATGGACCCCCATACACGATTTATGTTGTAAAAGTTGCAACGTGTTGTGAGCTTGTAGATTGAGCAGTTGTTGGTGTTATTATTATCACATTTTGATGCGGACCCCCTGGAAACCCCTCAAGGACCCCTGGGGTACGCGGACCCCACTTTGAAAACTCTTGCATTATATAATATGTTATGGTGGTACCGTGGTGGTCATGGAACAGGAAAAACTACTACATTTTCTGTTTGGTAAACATAGAATAAATACATAAATGAAGTCGGAACAATTTGGAGGTTGAAAAGCTCGTAGCGCAAACCAGTCTTACAGTGTGTCGCGGGTTCGACTCCCGATCCCGGCGGCCTTTGCTGTGTGTCAACCCCCCTATCTCTCTCCCCATTTCCTGTCAGCCTACTTTCCTCTCAAATAAAGGCAGATAAAGCCCAAAAAATATCTTTAAAAAAAAAGAAAAAAAGCTCGTAGCACGGCACTCGGTGCCGCGCTATGAGCTTGTAGATCTGCTATTTTTTTTAAATCGAGGACATTTGTGCAAATCTTTTAATATATTTTTAAGGCGAACATTTGTAACTCAAATCTTTGCTTCTAAGGGGTCCCTGGAACAAAATATTTTGAGATGGGGGTCCGCGGATAAATACATGTACATTTTGGGGGTCCTTGACATGAAAAAGTTTGAAAACCACTTATATAGCAGCTTAAGTTTTTTTAACTTAGGATTTAGAAGACATTTTGTAGAATCGAAACCTCAGGCCTTAATGGGTTAATACTGCCCTGCCAAGGTAAAGAGCAGTAACTACGTTTTTGGACACGCCGACCTATTTGTGTATCCCAAAGGTCAAATTAGCCTTTGTGATTTTGGGGGATAAACAATTACCTCAAGAACAGATGCAAAATTTGTGTAATATCACTTACTTTGGTGCCGCGCTATGAGCTTGTATATCTGCTATTTATTTTTGAATAGCCAAAGAAATCTAAAGTGACACAAATGCGTTCCAGGTCTTAATGGGTTAACCAAGGAGTCCATATTTTGGTCACATGAAAATGCTCAATGGCCGCAGACCTCCATCTGAAAATATGTTGTGCCATGGACCCCCATACACGATTTATGTTGTTAAAGTTGTAACATGTTGTGAGCTTGTAGATTTCAAATAGCCGATATAGAGTTAAAGTGGTTGAACAGTTGTTGGTGCTATTATTATCACATTTGGATGCGAACCCCCTGGAACCACCCCAAGGTTCTCGTAGCGCGGCTACGAGCTATTTTTGAAAAATCGAGGCAGTTTGTGTAAATCTTTGAATACATTTTTAAAGCGAACATTGTAACTCATTTTTTTTCTCCTGGGGGGTCCCTGGAACAAAATGTTTTTTGATGGCCTTTGCCGCGGCTAAATACATATACATTTTGGGGGTCCTTGACATGAAAAAGTTTGAAAACCACTGATATAACAACATAAGTTTTTTCAAAACAATTGTTAGGATTTAGAAGACATTTTGTAGAATTGGAACACACACGCACACACACACACACACACACACACACACACACACACACACACACACACACACACACACACACACACACACACACACACACACACACACACACACACACACAGACCAAAGGCCTGGGAACATTTCATGTTCTTCTTTTAACCACATTAACACAGGAGCCCATATTTTGGTCACATGAAACCTCCATCTGAAAGTATTTTCTGCCATGGACCCCCATACACGAGGTATGTTGTTAAAAGTTGCAACGTGTTGTGAGCTTGGAGATTGAACAGTTGTTGGTGCTATTATTATCACATTTTGATGCGGACCCCCTGGAACCCCTCAAGGACCCCTGGGGGTACGCGGACCCCACTTTGAAAACTCTTGCATTATATAATGTGTTATGGTGGTACTGTGGTGGTCATGGAAGAGGAAAAACTACTACATTTTCTGTTTGGTAAACATAAAATAAATACATAAATGAAGTCGGAACAATTTGGAAGGTGAAAATGTATTAGTTTAATTAGTTTGTGTATTTTTGGACTCATATCCATCACGTGATGTCAGTCAATTTGACTGGACCAATCTGCAACATAGATTTACAAGCCAAAGAAAAGACACCAGGGAGAGAGACAGACAGGCTTGAAGAAAAAGACAGGACTGTGACAAACTTCAGGACTACTGACCAGAGATCCACCAGTTTACAATGTGGACTCTTCAGTCCAACACAGAGACGCTTAGCGCCTGCATCGTGCAGCGCGTTTTGTTCCAGGTGCAGGATGGTCAGACTAGAGGAGTTGGAGCTGAGAACGGAGGCCAGATCGTCACAGCATCTCTCTGTGAGTCCACAGTTCCTCAACCTGAATGGAGATGAACACATGAAAATGTTAATCTGTCTTATTAACTGTCTTTGGTCAAGTCCTTTTTATTTGTATAACACATTTAACCCATTAAGACCTGGGACGCATCTGTGTCATTTTTTGATTTGAGCTAAAAACATTATTTTACACTTTGGCTATTCAAAAATAGCAGATATACAAGCTCATAGCGCGGCACCGAGTGCCGCGCTACAAGCTTGTAGATCTGCTATTTATGAGAAATCGAGGATATTTGTGCATATCTTTGAATATATTCTTAAAGCGAACATTTGTAACTCAAATCTTTGCTTGTGGGGGGGTCCCTGGAACAAAATATTTTGAGATGGGGGTCCGCGGCTAAATACATATACATCTTGGGGGTTTGGCCATGGACCCCCATACACGATTTATGTTGTAAAAGTTGCAACGTGTCGTGAGCAGACAGACAGACTGGATAAATGGATAAATGAAGAGATTATGTAGAAAAACTACTAGATTGTTTGTTTGGTAAACATAATATAAATACATACTTCACTTCATACAGCATGCACACACACACACACACACACACACACACACACACACACACACACACACACACACACACACACACACACACACACACACACACACACACACACACACACAGTGGTGGAAAGCAACAGAGTAGGCTACATGTACTCAAGTACTGTGCAATTCTGAGGTATAATTTTACTTTACTGGAGTATTTGTAATTGTCAATACTCTTACTTCTACTCCACTACATCTCAGAAGCAAATATTGTAGTTTTAATTTACTACTAATGCTACTATTATTATTATCACATTTTGATGGGGACCACCTGGAACTACCTCAAGGGGTCGCCGAACCCCACTTTGAAAACTTTTGCATTATATAATGTGTTATGGTGGTACCGTGGTGGTCATGGAACAGGAAAAAATACTACATTTTCTGTTTGGTAAACATGCAATAAATACATAAATGAAGTCGGAACAATTTGGAAGGTGAAAATGTATTAGTTTAATTAGTTTGTGTATTTTTGGACTCATATCCATCCCGTGATGTCAGTCAATTTGACTGAACCAATCTGCAACATAGATTTACAAGCCAAAGAAAAGACACCAGGGAGAGAGACAGACAGGCTTGAAGAAAAAGACAGGACTGTGACAAACTTCAGGACTACTGACCCGAGATTCACCAGTTTACAATGTGGACTCTTCAGTCCAACACAGAGACGCTTAGCGCCTGCATCGTGCAGCGCGTTTCCGTCCAGGCCCAGGATAGTCAGACTAGAGGAGTTGGAGCTGAGAACGGAGGCCATATCGTCACAGCTTCTCTCTGTGAGTCCACATCTTGACAACCTGAATGGAGATGAACACATGAAAATGTTAATCTGTCTTATTAACTGTCTTTGGTCAAGTCCTTTTTATTTTTATAACACATTTAACCCATTAAGACCTGGGACGCATCTGTGTCATTTTTAGATTTGAGCTAAAAAGCATTATTTTACACTTTGGCTATAGCAGATCTACAAGCTCGTAGCGCGGCACTCGGTGCCGCGCTACGATCTTGTAGATCTGCTATTTTTGAGAAATCGAGGACATTTGTGCAAATCTTTGAATATATTCTTAAAGCGAACATTTGTAACTCAAATCTTTGCTTGTGGGGGGGTCCCTGGAACAATTTTTTTAAGATGGGGGTCCACGGCTAAATACATATACATTTTTGGGGTTTGGCCATGGACCCCCATACACGATTTATGTTGTAAAAGTTACAACGTGTTGTGAGCTTGTAGATTGAACAGTTGTTGGTGCTATTATTATCACATTTTGATGCGGACCCCCTGGAACCCCTCAAGGACCACTGGGGGTACGCGGACCCCACTTTGAAAACTCTTGCATTATATCATATGTTATGGTGGTACCGTGGTGGTCATGGAACAGGAAAAACTACTACATTTTCTGTTTGGTAAACATAGAATAAATACATAAATGAAGTCGGAACAATTTGGAGGTTGAAAAGCTCGTAGCGCAAACCAGTCTTACAGTGTGTCGCGGGTTCGACTCCCGATCCCGGCAGCCTTTGCTGTGTGTAAACCCCCCTATCTCTCTCCCTATTTCCTGTCAGCCTACTTTCCTCTCAAATAAAGGCAGATAAAGCTAAACAAATATCTTTAAAAAAATTTAAAAAAAAGATTGTAGCACAGCATTCGGTGCCGCACTATGAGCTTGTAGATCTGCTATTTTGGAAAAATCGAGGACATTTGTGCAAATCTTTTAATATATTTTTAAGGCGAACATTTGTAACTCAAATCTTTGCTTCTGCGGGTTCCCTGGAACAAAATATTTTGAGATGGGGGTCCGCGGATAAATACATATACATTTTGGGGGTCCTTGACATGAAAAAGTTTGAAAACCACTTATATAGCAACTTAAGTTTTTTCAACTTAGGATTTAGAAGACATTTTGTAGAATCGAAACCTCAGGCCTTAATGGGTTAATACCAGATACACTCAGTGTGCTTCACAATAAAATCCCAGCAGATCTACAAGTTCATAACGGGGCACTCGGTGCCGCTCTATGAGCTTGTATATCTGCTATTTTTGAATAGCCAAAGAAATCTAAGGTGACAAAAATGCGTTCCAGGTCTTAATGGGTTAACCAAGGAGTCCATATTTTGGTCACATGAAAATGCTCAATGGCCGCAGACCTCCATCTGAAAATATGTTGTGCCATGGACCCCCATACACGATTTATGTTGTTAAAGTTGCAACATGTTGTGAGCTTGTAGATTTTAGATAGCCGATATAGAGTTAAAGTGGTTGAACAGTTGTTGATGCTCTTATTATCAAATTTTGATGCGGACCCCCTGGAACCCCCTCAAGGTCCTCGTAGCACGGCAACGAGCTATTTTTGAAAAATCGAGGCAGTTTGTGTAAATCTTTGAATACACTTTTAAAGCAAACATTTTTAACTCATTTTTTTTCTCCTGGGGGGTCCCTGGAACAAAATATTTTTTGATGGCCTTTGCCGCGGCTAAATACATATACATTTTGGGGGTCCTTGACATGAAAAAGTTTGAAAACCACTGATATAACAACATACGTTTTTTTCAAAAAACTGTTAGGATTAAGAAGACATTTTGTAGAATCGGAACCTCCTTAATGGGTTAATACCAGATAACACACTCACACACACACACACACACACACACACACACACACACACACACACACACACACACACACACACACACACACACACACACACACACACACACACACACATACACATACACATACACACACACACACACACAGACCTAAGGCCTGGGAACATTTCATGTTCTTCTTTTAACCACATTAACCCTGGAGCCCATATTTTGGTCACATGAAACCTCCATCTGAAAGTATTTTCTGCCATGGACCCCCATACACGAGGTATCTTGTTAAAAGTTGCAACGTGTTGTGAACTTGTAGATTGAACAGTTGTTGGTGCTATTATTATCACATTTTGATGCGGACCCCCTGGAACCCCTCAAGGACCCCTGGGGGTACGCGGACCCCACTTTGAAAACCCTTGCATTATATAATGTCTTATGGTGGTACCGTGGTGGTCATGGAACAGGAAAAACTACTACATTTTCTGTTTGGTAAACATAAAATAAATACATAAATGAAGTCGGAACAATTTGGAAGGTGAAAATGTATTAGTTTAATTAGTTTGTGTATTTTTGGACTCATATCCATCACGTGATGTCAGTCAATTTGACTGGACCAACCTGCAACATAGATTTACAAGCCAAAGAAAAGACACCAGGGAGAGAGACAGACAGGCTTGAAGAAAAAGACAGGACTGTGACAGACTTCAGGACTACTGACCAGAGCTTCTCCAGTTTACAA